>NW_024097961.1:0-251278 GCF_016545835.1 Crotalus tigris
CCCTGCTTATTTGAGTTATCTTTACAAATACCTTTACCTGTCTCCTTAATGTCCCTATTAAGGTCAGCAAGGGCACTGTAACTGTTGTGCAGGGGCATAGCGAAAGCTTTGTGTTTATGGTTCACAGCTCTCACCCTGCCAGATCCCACAGTTGTCCACACTGCCCTTCTCCTGCAGGATCTTTGTGGTAGAGGGGGTTGATAGCATGGAGGCTTACTAGGGTAGAGGGGCTGAACTGGACACTTAATTTCTGCCTGAAGAGCACAGATTATAGACCCTAGATAAATGATCTGTCCTTGTAGACTAGTGATTTGTTTACAAATAGGACAGTTTCCAAGTTTAAAAAGGGTACTGCAAAAGACAGCTGCAAAGCAAGTGTTGCACTGAATTAAGGTACAGGACAGCGATACCTCTCGTTGTCTAGTCATTAGCCAATCAGTATCCTTAAAAACATTCTCTTTCCAGACATAACACCAATAATGACAACCATATCTTGTGAGCCAATCAGAAGGGCAATCAGACGAGTTTCAATCAGGATAAGATTGATCTTGATACAGCAGGGGCTGAGTTATGGCACAAGTTTTACAAGGGTTTGAAACAGAGGTTAACCTCACGGGAATATAAGAAACTTCTTAAACTGTCTCCAGATTTGAATGCTTAACTTAGCAACTTCTCTAATGGTGATTGGCAGCAGTCAGTGGAGATGTGGGAATTAAATCTGGTTCTTTCAGCAAGCAAAAAATGTTTTCTTTTGGAGAGTGACCTACTGCCCTTAGTCCACCAAAGACTGGTCATCTGGAAATATGGCTCAACCATTAAAACATATACAAAAAGGAAAATTCCATCAGGGCAGGCACAGGAAGTTTACACCAGGATTATTTTTATCTTTGTTATTTATTAAATTTATATGCTGCCCAATGGTGATGGTTGTGGTATTGGTAAGTGCATTTTAATTTAGTTTTTTTTAATTTAAGGGTGACAGAGGAGTATAGACTATGGACTAGAAGACCTTCAACGTCCCTTCCAACTTTATTATTATTATTATTATTATTATTGATCATCGCACAGTCAGCCAGATGTTCAGACTGGATTTGGCATTCTGTCTACCTATCGAGTCCTTACCCAGGACCTGGGATAGGCAGATGTGGATGTTTGATGGTATTACAGATATCGTCGCAGGATGGAAGCATTTCCTAATAAGGCTGCCTTTTGCAATTGACTAATAGCGAATTTGTCAATGCCAATGGTGTTCAAGTGGTGCTCCAGTTGTTTTGGGATTGCACCCAAGGAGCCTATGACTATTGGTACTACCCTTGCTTGCTTTTGCCACAGTCTTTCTATTTCTATTTGTAGGTCTTTGTATTGTGTTATCTTCTCCAGTTCTTTCTCTTTGCTATTTCTGGCTTATCTCCCAGGCACTGCCACTCCACTATCCAGACTTTTTTGTCCGTTTCCTTATCGACAATTGTTAAGTCCGGGTTTTATGTTGCAGGTGCTTTCTGTTTGAATTCTGAAGTCCCAGAGCAGTTTAATTTATTCATTTTCTATGACTTTCTTTTTCTCTATTTATGATCCCACCTGTTTTTGTGCTTACAGGCAAATGATATTTTTTGCAGATCTTCCAATGCACCATTGTTGCTACTTTGTCATGCCACTGCTTATAATCAGTCTGTGCAATCTTCTTGCAACAGCTTACCAAGTGGTCCACTGTTTCTTCAGCTTCTTTGCATAGGCGGCACTTATTGTCTGTTGCTGTCTTCTCAATTTTGACTTTGTATGCATTTGTCCTTAAGGCTTGGTCTTGTGCAGCCAGAATTAGTCCCTCGGTCTCTTTCTTCAATTTTCCTGCTCTTAGCCATTGCCATGTTTTATTATTATCTGCTTTCCCAGCTATTTTTTTTTTCATGTATTGGCCATGTAGTGCTTTGTCTTCCCATGCCTCTATTCTGTTCTTCATTTGGTCTTTCTTGTAGGCCACTTTGGTCTCTCCAGTAGTTAGTAAACCTTCCTGATATACTAATTTCAGTGCATCTTCATCATTGTTCTTCAGATATTCTTCCCAAGCCATTTTTTCTTCTTCACCCATCTGATGTACTTGTAGCATTCCACGCCCACCTATTTGCCTTGGTAGATAAAGTCTATCAATGTCACTGCGTGGATGAAGGGCATGATTCATTGTCATTATTTTTCTGGTTTGCCTATCCATTGCTTTTAGTTATGCTTGAGTCCAGTCCACTATTCCAGCTGTGTACCTAATAACTGGGATTGCCCAGTTGTTGATTTGCATTTATGTGTATTCCTCCATTGAGTTTGGATTTTAAAGATCTTCTTCACTCTGCTTGATGTATTCACGCTCTAATGCCTTTTCTTGACTTCAGTGGTGCTTAGTATGTTGTCGCTGAAGATACCCCAAGTAATTTGTAGTACTCTTCCTCATTCCAGACTCTTCATATTATTTTCATAGGGCATCTTGATTCCTTCAGTGTTTCACTAACTTTTCCTTTTTTTGAATCAGTAAGTGTGGCACATTTGTCCAGCCAAACTCCATTACAATATCTTGGCTATCGATATACGGACCGTGTTGAGATCGATTCTATTTCAGATGATGTTTTTCCATACAGACTTCAGATCTCCATATAATTGAGGTGGGATAGTCTAGCAGATGTTTTTGATGTTTGATAACCATGTCCTGAGTTATTCAGTATTGTTGACAGAGGAAACAGTGCAATAACAAATAGTAATGGTGATAATGAATCTCCTTGAAATATTCCTCGCTTGATATTAACCTCTCCCAGCTTCTCACCATTGATCTGCAACTGTGTCTTCCATTGTGCCATCGATCTTTGCACAAATTTTCTGATGTTTCTACTTACTCCTGTTATTTCTAGGCACTTGATTATCCAATCATCTGGCAGAGAGTCAAATGCCTTTTTGTAGTCAATCCATGCCACATTCAGGTTGGTCTTCCTTCTCTTGCAGTTTTCCAAGATCATTTTGTCTATTAGGAGTTGATCTTTTTTTCCTCTGCTGTTGGGGCGGTTTCCTTTCTGCTCAGGTGGAAAGAGATTGTTTTCAACTAGATGCTGTTGCACTGCATCAGCTACTACACCAGTTAGTAATTTGAAAGTTGTTGGTAAGCAGGTAATTGGCCTGTATTTACCTGGTGTTGCCCCTTTTGCTGGATTTTTCATTATTAGGTAGGTTTTCCCAGTTGTTAGCCACTTTTCAATTTCTCCTCCTTGTAGTATATTGTTGAACTGCTTGGCAATGAGTGGGTGTATAACAGTTAGATGTTTCAACCAAAACCCATGTAGTTCATCTTCACCTGGTGCTGACCAAGTTTTGATTTTCTTTGCTCTTTTTTCTACCATTTTTGTTGTTATTATTAGTTCTTTCATTTCAACTTCTGTTTTATTTGCATCCACCTCTTTTAACCAAACCGCATCCTTGTTGTATTTCTTTGGGTTATCCCATATCTGCTTTCAGAACTGCACTGTTTCTTCCTTGTCAGGTACTGACTGATTCCTTGCAGTTTCTCCATTGATGGATTGGTAGAAACGTTTCTGATTGGATTGAAATTGGAGGTTCTGCTTATAGTTTGCAATTCAAGCTTCATATCTACTGATTTTCCTGGTTATAGCTGTTATTTGTTGCTTTATTATTTCCAGTGCTTCCTTGATCTTCCTTGTTTCTAAGTGGTATTTCTTGATTAGGTATTCTTTGGTCTTCTTGTTCTTCAGCTTCTTTTCTTTCATCTGTTCTAGCTTGCTTGCATTTGATCTTAACTTGCTGATCTTATTTTCTAGTCTAACCTTCCATTTTTCTGGTGCACTGTTTGTTTGTTTTTCTTCTTTGTTGATTTTGCATCCCAGGTATTCTGTGATAACTGCAGCTGTGCTGTACATTAGTTGGTTTGTTTCTTGCAATGAATTGGTGCTTATACTTGATATTGCAATATTTTCATCTTTTAATGCTTGTGCTAGCTGTTTCTTTGGAACAAGCTTCAATGCAGGTAGCCTTATTCTGTTGTTTTTGTGCTGTTCTAGATGCTCAGTTATTCTTTGTTTCAATTCTTTATTTCTTTAGTTAGAGGGTTTTGTTCTTCCTGAGGAAGAGGTGCCTGGTTTCCAAATGAGAACAGTTGTATATCTCTGCTGGATTCCTTCACTGCCAACTCCCCCTGATTTGCCTCTACATTGTGAATTACTTCTGGTAAGGCTTTGATTTCTTTGCCTTGGTTAAACCTTTGCAGTTTGTCCAATTCTGTTTCTGTGAATACTTTATTTCGTGTTTTGTTGTGGTATTATTATTATCGATCATCGCACAGTCAGCAGCCAGATGTTCAGACTGGATTTGGCATTTTGTCTACCTATCGCGTCCTTACCCAGGACCTGGGATAGACAGATGTGGATGTTTGATGGTATTACAGATATCGTCGCAGGATGGAAGCAGTTCCTAATAATGCCGCCTTTTGCAATTGACTAATAGCGAATTTGTCAATGCCAACGGTGTTCAAGTGGTGCTCCAGTTGTTTTGGGATTGCACCTAAGGAGCCTATTACTATTGGTACTACCCTTGTTTGCTTTTGCCACAGTCTTTGTCCCCCGTAAAAAATTTTTTTCTATTTTGTTTTTTTGTTTAGGTCTTTGTATTTTGTTATCTTCTCCAGTTCTTTCTCTCTCTTCTGCTATCTCAGGGCACTGCCCCATAATCCCACGATCCCAGGACTTTTTTGTCTTTCTTATCGACATATTGGTATCTGGTGTGTATATGTTGCAGGTGCTTGTCTGTTTGATTCTGAAGTCCCAGAGCGATTTTGAGTTTTTATCATTTTCCTATGACTTCTCTATTTTATGATCCCACCAATTTTTGCTTACAGGCAAATGATATTTTTTGCAGATCTTCCAATGCACCATTGTTGCTACTGTGTCATGCTGCTGCTTGTAGTCAGTCTGTGCAGTCTTCTTGCAGCAGCTTACCAGGTGGTCCACTGTTTCTTCCGCTTCTTTGCATAGGCGGCACTTACTGTCTGTTGCTGTCTTCTCAATTTTGACTTGTAGTGCATTTTGTCCTTTAAGGCTTGGTCTTTGTGCAGCCAGAATTACCCTTCGGTCTCTTTCTTCATTTTCCTGCTCTTCAGGAAGGCCATTGCCAGGTTTTATTGTTATTCTGCTTTCCAGCGATTTTTTTCGTATAGTGCGGCCATGTATTTTCTTTGTCTTCCCATGCCTCTATTCTGTTCTTCATTTGGTCTTTCTTGTAGGCCAGTTTGGTCTCTCCAGTAGTCAGTAAGGCTTCCTGATATACTAATTTCAGTGCATCTTCATCATTGTTCTTCAGATATTCTTCCAAAGGCATTTTTTCTTCTTCAACCATCTGATGTATTTGTAGCATTCCACGCCCACCTATTTGCCTTGGTAAATAAAGTCTGTCAATGTCACTGCGTGGATGAAGGGCATGATTCATTGTCATTATTTTTCTGGTCTTCCTATCCATTGCTTTTAGTTCTGCTTGAGTCCAGTCCACTATTCCAGCTGTGTACCTAATGACTGGGATTGCCCAGGTGTTGATTGCCTTTATGGTATTTCCTCCATTGATTTTGGATTTTAAGATCTTCTTCACTCTCTTGATGTATTCACCTCTAATCTTTTTCTTGACTTCAGTGTGCTTGATGTTGTCAGCTTGAAGGATACCCAAGTATTTGTAGTATTCTTCCTCGTCCAGACTCTTAATGTTATTTTCGTGGGGCATCTTGAGTCCTTCAGTTTTCACTATTTTTCCTTGTTTGATAGTAAGTGTGGCACATTTGTCCAAGCCAAACTCCATTACAAGATCTTGGCTATATATACGGACAGTGTTGAGCAGCGATTCTATTTCAGATGATGTTTTTCCATACAGCTTCAGATCATCCATGTAAAGGAGATGGGATAGTCTAGCAGATGTTTTTGATGTTTGATAGCGCATGTCCTGAGTTATTCAGTATTGTTTGAACAGATGGAAACAGTGCATAACAAATAGTAATGGTGATAATGAAATCTCCTTGAAATAAGTCCTCTCTTGATTATTAACCTCTCCCAGCCTCTCACCATTGATCTCAACTGTGTCTTCCATTGTGCCTACGATCTTGCACAAATTTTCTGATTTTTCTACTGACTCCTGTTATTTCTAGGCACTTTATTATCCAGTCATATGGCAGTGAGTCAAATGCCTTTTTGTAGTCAATCCATGCCACATTCAGGTTGGTCTCCCTTTTCTTGCGGTTTCCAAGATCATTTTGTCTCTTAGGAGTTGATCTTTTGTTCCTCTGCTATTGGGGGGGTGCGGTTTTCCTTTCTGCTCACGGTGACAGAGATTGTTTTCAACCTAGATTCTGTTGCACTGCAGCGAGCTACTACACCAGTTAGTAATTTCAAAGTTGTTGGTAAGCAGGTAATAGGCCTGTAGGTGCCTGGTGTTGCCTCTTTTGCTGGATTTTTCATTATTAGGTAGGTTTTCCCAGTTGTTAGCCACTTTCAATTTCTCCTCCTTGTAGTATATTGTTGAACTGCTTGGCAATGAGTGGGTGTATAACAGTTAGATGTTTCAACCAAAACCCATGCAGTTCATCTTCACCTGGTGCTGACCAATTTTTTGATTTTCTTTGCTCTTTTTTCTACCATTTTTGTTGTTATTACTAGTTCTTTCATTTCAACTTCTGTTTTATTTGCATCTACCTCTTTTAACCAAGCCGCATCGTTGTTGTATTTCTTTGGGTTATCCCATATCTGCTTCCAGAACCGCACTGTTTCTTCCTTGTCAGGTACTGACTGATTCCTTGCAGTTTCTCCATTGATGGATTGGTAGAAACGTTTCTGATTGGATTGAAATTGGAGGTTCTGCCTATAGTTTGCAATTCGAGCTTCATATCTACTGACTTTCCTGGCTATAGCTGTTATTTGTTGCTTTATTATTTCCAGTGCTTCCTTGATCTTCCTTGTTTCTAAATGGTATTTCTTGATTAGGTATTCTTTGGTCTTCTTGTTCTTCAGCTTCTTTTCTTTCATCTGTTCTAGCTTGCTTGCATGTGATCTTAACTTGCTGATCTTATTTTCTAGTCTAACCTTCCATTTTTCTGGTGCACTGTTTGTTTGTTTTTCTTTTTTGTTGATTTTGCATCCCAGGTATTCTGTTATAACTGCAGCTGTGCTGTACATTAGTTGGTTTGTTTCTTGCAGTGAATTGGTGCTTATACTTGATATTGCAGTATTTGCATCTTTTAATGCTTGTGCTAGTTGTTTCTTTGGAACAAGCTTCAATGCAGGTAGCCTTATTCTGTTGTTTTTGTGCTGTTCTAGATGCTCAATTATTCTTTGTTTCAATTCTTTTATTTCTTTAGTTAGAGGGTTTTGTTCTTCCTGAGGAAGAGGTGCCTGGTTTCCAAATGAGAACAGTTGTATATCTCTGCTGGATTCCTTCACTGCCAACTCCCCCTGGTTTGCCTCTACATTCTGAATTACTTCTGGTAAGGCTTTGATTTCTTTGCCCTGGATAAACCTTTGCAGTTCGTCCAATTCTGTTTCTGTAAATACTTTATTTCGTGTTATAAATCGGCGTTGATCTGCTAGTCTCTGTTCTGTTATTTCTGATTCTGGATGTTGTTCTTTCCAGAACTGGTGCATTCGTTTTAGATATCCTCTTCTTGTTGGACTTGATCTGTAGTAACAGATCATTATTTCTTTGTTTTCCATCACTGTGTATCTGCGACGGGTAAACACCTTTTCTTCCAGTAGTTCTGCAGCTGCTGGCCCTGGTTGCTCAGCCAACAGTCCTGAGTCCTGTAACCCATTTTTCACCAGATATCCAGGAACTCCAATATCTAGCGGACCTTGTTAACCCGGGCGACGTCCGAGCCGGTATGGCATTCTGCAATTTACGTCTCACCATATTTTTTATGGGAGAGACACTCTTTGTCTGACTCCTCTGATGAGACCTGTCCAGTATGGTTGAACCTCTGGCATAGCTCTCATCTTCCTCAGAGTACACAAGCCCCACAACCACGTCAAGGTAGTGCCTCACTGGGGGATTATTATTATTATTATTATTATTATTATTATTATTATTATTATTATTATTATTATTATTACATTTATCAATACTTTTCAGCCTATATATAAACTTTAATTTCCCATCAATATTCAAAGAAAAAGAAAAGAAAAGAAACCACACTGTTATTTATGATTTCCAAATATTTTATGTTAGGTGATCAAAATTTCCCTTATCTTAACTTTTCTCTTTTTCCCTTTTCTTGCCAAAGCCTAATAGTCTTGTTACACACTTAGCTATTCAATTATAATGTTACTTTATTTTCTAAAAGTTATCTGTTTTCCATCATATTCAACCCTCTAATTAGTAATATTATATCCCCTCTAATAAATCAAAGTCATTATTTTCTTCAGCCTTACTCTTGCTTTCTTCCTTTGCCAGCTAACCTTCCATGTCAGTGCCTTTGCATCATCAAATAGTTCTCCCTCTATTATTATATATATTATTTGGAATAAGAAAGACCATTTGATTGAAGTTTTTTTGGAAGAACAAGCCCATTTGTATTCATTAGATCACCTCTCTATTACTCCAATTTCCCACAATTGTCCTGATAGGTTTATCTTCCATTCAGTCTGTTCTTCCTGATTTTTATAAAAAGTCTTTTCCAGTTTCAATGTTGTCACTCTTTTTTCTGATTTTTACGTTGGCTGGGTCCTCTGTCTTGGTGTTTAGTTGTTCCAATTTTCCTTTTATTTCCTGCATTGTTAGTTCTTTGATTGAAGTCAAATCTGGGTTTGTATATTTAAGCTGGCATCTTGTTTCTTTATGTTGCTTCTTATTTCATCACAAGCTGAAAGGATGGTTTCATGTATTGATTTTGACATGGACAAGAAGCAACGGATGGAAACTAATCAAGGAGAGAAGCAACCTAGAACTAAGGAGAAATTTCCTGACAGTTAGAACAATTAATCAATGGAATAACCTGTCTCCAGAAGCTGTGAATGCTCCAACACTAGAAGTTTTTAAGAAGAGACTGGACAGCCATTTGTCTGAAATGGTATAGGGTTTCCTGCCTGAGCAGAGGGTTGGACTAGATGACCTCCAAGGTCCCTTCCAACATTGTTGTTGTTGTTGTTGCTGCTGCTGCTGTTGCTGCTGCTGCTGCTGTTGCTGCTGCTGCTGCTGCTGCTGTTGTTATTTCCAATAGCTATAATGTATACATATTACAATTATTTGCCTGCTTTTCTCAGCCAAAACCTCATTTCACAACTATGTCCTACTCCTGTTCATTCTGGGTTCATTCTTGTCATGTAAGATACTCCTTCCTCTGTTCATGTTTGAAACCACATTTCACTGCAACTCAGCCTAAGTCCCAAAGCATTTGCAAAAACTATGCAACATGCTTTTCTACTCATGGCTACATGGGAAAGGAGACCAACGCTTACAAATGGAGATGCTTTTGGTCCATGTGAGGATTTAATATTTTTGCAGCTGAAATAGCTTTGGTATTTTTTTGTTTAGCCAAATCAATGGTGCTGTTATTATAAATCTGCTTTTTTATTAGTTGAATGGAACTCAAGCTTTCTAGGTATTATGTCTGAGATGTAAAAGTAAGATGGCTACATTATCTGTATACCTAGGCAGTTAAATCCAAATAAAATTTGTTAGCAGAAGGCGATAGATGAAGGCTGAACATATTGTGGTTTAAGTGAAGATAACAATTTTCTTTTTTTATGGAAGTACTTCAATATGGATGATCAAAACATAATTGCTTCTAACACAGTTAGGAATGGTTTGCCTATGGCTTATGAGAAAACAACTATCAGTTGTTATCATTCTTTGGTTTATCTCTTCTTTCTGCCTCATTCCTTTTTTGTCTATAAAATGCAGGTAAAACCATTTGTATTTTATGAAAATATTATGAATAGAAATGTTAATAGTTGAATGCTCAAATTCCAGTCGGTAATGGAGAAGTCTCTACAAAGTTTAGATCATGTCCCTGTCTCATTGCATTTTCATCTTTATGAAGCTGAAGCAGGGAGAAATATATCCATTTTTGATTTATCCTCCTTTTCATTTGCTAGATAGAACAGCTACTCTGCTTGGCCGTTGATGCTGATGTGTTGAATGTGTTCATCTGGAAGAAAAAGATAATACTTATCAATCTATATGTGTTTAGATTTCTCCTTTACTGATGTTTCACACCTGGATGCATAGGGATGGTACATGGAAGAGGCACAACCGCCAGCTAGGAAAAATTATCTTCTGCTCTCTGGCAATTGTGTAAAACTCATTCATCCATATAAGAAATGTTATCTTTATTGATTACTTAAGAGTTTCAAGCACTGCTGCTGTTGTGATGTTTGACCATTTCAATCAGTCAATAATATTCATGAGGTATGAAGCAAATCAGCCCAATCTCTTTGGGCTAATATGGTGTTGCCATTAGGTCAAAATATGATATAGTGAAACTTCAGTTTAATAGACTATATCTTCTCAGTGTCCACTAAACTACTTACAATATCTTGCTTGACTGTTTATATTGGAGAAAAAGCCAAGTTTTAAATAAAAAATATAATAAAATGTCTGGCAAGTGAAACACCATTCTTAACTTTTCCAAGAATTTTATTTATTTGACTTTTATAGCCGCCCATCTCAGCAAGTGACTTTGGGTGGTGTACATCATAAAAAAATTTAAATGATACAAATTAAATATATATGGTCATTGAATAAAACTATTGCCATGGTTGTTAATGCAACCAAGAAATGGGACCCTTGACACAGACCCAGGCACACAACCAAGTCTTCACAGTCTTATGGAAAGCCAACAAGGTTGGGGTCCTCCTGATTTCTGAAGGGACAATGTTTCAGAGGGCAGGAGCAATGTCATAAAAGGCACATCTCCTGGTCCCTGCTAGTCAGCATTATTATATTATGCTCCCAGATACCTCATAGATCTATAGGTAGCCTTAGAGCATAACCAGGCAATTGCATTAATATATTATCCTCCAGTCCTCCAGAAAAGACCAGCATGAATTGCATAGTTCTGACTGCTGAGTCCAATTCTGCCCTGGCTTCATTTTTCTTCTGATCAAGCGTCACTTACTTATAGGAAAACAGTCATGGGAGTGAGGAAGGACTGGGAGAATGTAGTAGGTAGACATTCTCCTTAACATGGTGGAAAGCTTCAACTTGTCTAAATGATAATTTGAAATCATAGAAATGTCTTTAAATAGTGCCTGCTCATGGTTAGTGGGCCTTGCAAGAAAGCTGGTTTTTGAAAAGAGTAGAAAACAGCATTTGCTATTCTGATGAAAGATAATGATACTGATTTAAAAATAACTTTCAAAGCAACCAAGCACAATTATTTTGTCTATTGAAAAATGTACTCTTTGAGACAATATTATGGAATACATTTTATTCCAGTGGCATTAAGGTGATAAAATAATACCTACTGTCATTTTGTAAACTAATTTAATCATTTGCTTTAGGCTTGGTTAACTACTTCGCCTGTACTAACATTCCTTGTAGTGTTTAAACAATATGCTGGCTTGTATCAGGCCAAATCTTTTGTTTCTCTAGTTCAAAATATATTGTTATCTACTCTAGAGTCATGGACAAGGAGAAATCATTCCCATCACCTTCTATCTGAGATCCCTTTAATGTGAGATGAAATTTGGAAGTTTGTGCATGTGAAATATATACTTTATATTCCTCCACCAAATTTTATTTCATTTCTGTTTGTCCTTGTGCTGTGGCTGCATCAGAATATCTATGAATAGCATGGATGCATCATGTACCTCAAAAAAAAAAAAATTCAGCATCTTGAAGTCAAAATATGATCTAGGTTTTGCATATTGTCAGCACCAATGTTCCTCCAACACAATAATAAATATCAATCCTATAGAAAGACCTAGAAATAATGGACTATAAGGTTTTGATTAATAGCCTATCCTAAGAAAAGCTCTCTGTTCCTCCCTCCCCTCACTTTCTCTTTTCCTCCTGACTCTTCTGAGTGTTGTCTCTCTTGTTCTCCCCATCTACTATTTTCCCCTTCTTGTCTGTGGCAGCTAAGATTAAATATTGATAGATTGGCAGCAGTGATTACCATGCATCAGAAAAGCAAAACAGAACCTCTCTCCTCCAATATTAATCTCAAAGAAACTGTAAGCTGAGCACTCAACTCACAGCAGCTTCCAGTTGTTTAGAGGTCGTACTCATGCTGCTTTTCCTCTGTGCCCTACAGTGGTTGACAAAGGAGATACAGTAGTGTAGGACAATGTTTATGATGCTAGTTCCAACATACAATTAGAATGTACTCTTTTTTCCCTCTTCAGCCCATGGGTTTCTCTTCTATCTCACCTTCTTCTCTCTATTTATGGCTAAGCTTTGCTGTTTTAATGATAACACAAATTCAATAAGAAAAGGACTTGGCAATAATTTAAAAAAGTGACAGACAATAATCAAGAAGGTCAGCTTACTAGGCAAGCTATAAAATGTGTACCTCTTTAATCAGATACATAAATCTGAGATTGAAAAACACAAGAAAACTAGAAAGTAGAACATGAAGAGTGGAAGATCATGGAATGCTAACCTTTGTTAGGACTGACACAACTATCTTACACAAGTACTATATTGTTAACTGCTTAATTTGTACAGTAAAACATAGGATCCAACTATATTTTTTCTATTGAGTTATGCTACTATCTAGTTCTATGTGAAATAAGATATTTAAATTCATTCTTATTGCCTTTTTTCTGTATAAGATAAATAAGATGTTTGAGGTAAGTGAATTGAATGTGGTACTGAGCTATGGCTTGGCGGAGATACTGTTCAAATTGCCAGAGGTAACATTTCTACTTTGGTTTTATTAACATGTCAATGGTTCTTGTTCTGAACAAGCAATACTGCAATCATGTGTCCAACCATTATCATTAACATACTTGTAATCTGGATTTTCTTATTTATCTAGTGCACATTTTAGTGGAATCTACCTTGTCACAATTAGAATCCAATGTACTATTGAGTTAAATATTTTCCATTCATCTTGAATAGACAAAAAAGTATACAGGTATGACATTCATTTTCAGTAGATAAAAAGCTACATGGCATGAAATTTGCATATATACATACACAGTCAATTCCTAACTGTCTTAACTGCAATGTTTTCAAGTTAGTGCTGAATGGAATTGTCCTGATTAGATATATAAAGTGTATAATCAGCAAAGCAACTAGCTAAGTCCTCTATCACTGCTGTCCTTTCTGTTCAATATGTCACCAGTTTTTGGGGAAAGGTATCTGTCAATCACTGAACTGCTGCAAGAACGGGTGAATCCACCACCAGGACTTTTTTGGCATCTTTAGCTGTTTTGTGGATCACTGCTCCTAAATTCCATTCATTCAGAACATAATTTTAATGACATATTTAAAAAGAAAAGCAAATGGTAATTGGGTTACTTGTGGCAAAGAGAATCTAATGTCATTTGTAGCACTAGGTAAGAATGGTTTTTGGTTTTGTCATTTCACTGTTTCATTATTGCAATCTTATGCAAAATTGGCAAATGCAACTCAGAATAATATTAGCTGGGCAATCTAGAAAAAATTTATTCATAAATATACTTTTAAAATAATATGGTCTCTTTTAGACAAAAAATGGGCACATATCCATTGGCTCACAAAAGAAGCTGGCCAAGAAGAGGGAGAATTTAGAAAAAGAGTTAGAGAACAATAAAAAAACAATCCATGAAATTACTTAAACAACACTAGCAATAACCTCCAATGTTTAATGTTCAAAGTAAGGTACAAATGTTTAAGTAGTGGTTAGCGGCTGGGGATATAAATGGAAAGGAAGAATGCATTATCAAAAGGTTTTTTCCTCTCACTGTGTTTATTTATTGGTACTTGTTTATTTTCTATCTTGCATTTTGTATCTTTATTCTTACATGATTTCTGTTTAATCTGTGAAAAGTGCTTATGCATTTTCTTTAAAAAGCTGGTGGATTGAATTTACAGCTACTAATCATATTTCAAGCCGGTCTGATGTAGTGGTTAAGGCATCACGCTAGAAACTGGGAAACCATGAATTCTAGCTCTGCTTTATTCACCAAGGCAATTGGGTGACCTTGGGCCAATCACTCTCTCTCTCTGCCCTAGGAAGCAGCCAATGGCAAACCACTTCTGATATCTTGCCAAGAAAACTTCTGTATGACAAATGGAAATTTATCTTGCTGATGGAAACAGTATTAAAGCTAAAGAAAAAAATTAAAGGAAGAGAGGTCAGCAGGACAGTTGCTCTTGGGTAAAGCACTTCCAATCTCTCTGTCTTTCTGTCTCTTCTTCTTTTCAACATATACATGGAGCCACTGTGAGAGGCCATCTGTCATTTTGAAATGAAGTATCATCAGTATGCTAATGGTACTTACTGATATATTTCCATCCAGGCCAAACCAAAGATCCTGTCAAAAGCCTAAACTGCTGTTTGGAGGCTATGAGGGATTGAATTGAAAGAAACAAAATGAAACTGAATGCCTGCAGTGGCATGACAAGGGAGATGGTAATGTGGGACAGGCCATTCTGGATGTACAGTATGTACAAATAATCCTTGATAAACAACCATTTGTTTAGTGATTGCTTAAAGTTACTGAAAAAGTGACCATTTTTCACACTTACGATCATTGCAGCATCTCCATGGTAATGTGATCAAAATGGGAATTTTGGGCTCAGTTGTGATCATATGTGAAGGACTACCTGTAATGTAATACAGGAGGTACTGCTGAAGACAATGAGGAAGCCAATGGGAAGGATGGAGTTGTCATTGCTGCCTCTATGCCACTCAGCTGTTTAGCAGTCAGCAGTATGGTGCAGAACAGAGGGGAAAAAATTCTTCCTTCCTTCATGTCAGTTTGGACTTCTGGCAACTGCCCCTGAAGTTTTCTTGGCAATATTTTTCAAAAGTGGCTCCCCAGTTCCTTCTCCCTAAGGTGAAGAGAAGCCACAGGCTCAAGGTTACATAAGGGTTTGTGCCTAAGGCAGGACTAGAACCTGTGGTCATCTGATTAAGATGCCTTAATCATTTAACCAGCTCTCAATGATAGAGAAACAGGGTGTTTAAAAAACCGATCTGCTCTGCATGCCAAATATGCTAGCTGTGCCTCTGAAGTGGAACTGTTTGTCCACAAACTATCTGGCTTATTATCTGGCCCGGTTACAACTTCTGGTGGTTCCTCCATAGCAGTACCATAGTTTACCCTTACAGATCCAGACAACATCCTCCCTAATGGTATTCAGAAAAATATTGTACTAGAATACTTACATTGTATACAATTCTTAATTTATTTATCATTATTTTAGGATAATTACATGTTGTGGTAGGCAGATTATTTTTTTATGTTTTCTGGTTTTATGCATTTTATTAATTAAATTGTAAACTGCTGGATGTTTGGGGGAATACAGTGGTCTATACAAATACAAAAAAAGGCATCTATGCTGCATAGTGCTTTTAAACATCTTAAAATTGCCAAGTGCCACTAGGTTAGCGAGAGAGATGAAGATGATAAGGCGGAAAGCACAGACTCAGAGATGGCTGTTATGTAAACACAGCTCTCTACATTCCAGTTTGACAAAAGAGCAACGAAAAGTATGTTACCCAGAAAGGATAGTGAAAAGAAACTAGTGATTTAAAGCAATATTTTTCAAATTGGCTAGCTATTTGTTTAACTATATTTTTCAGACTTCATCTGGAAGTGAATTCCATACATCTTAAAGTTGCCAAGTTTCAAAAAGACTGATTTAAACTATACACCCACACCCACATATACATTTATTCCTGCAGTGACTATCTCTTAAACCCAGGCCTTTCTTGTTGTTGTTATGGTGGTTCAGGAGATAACCAGTGGGAGGCTTTTTTGACAGAGGGGTTAGTCCCCTTAGCCTTGGAGGAGGCAGTGATGTATCCCCTTCTCAAGATGCTGTCTCTGGTCTCTTCTATCCTGGACAATTCTCATCCAATTTCCAACCTTCCTTAGATAGGGATGATTGTTGAAAAGGTGGTTGGCAGCAAGTGAAGTGGGTTTTGGACAAAATGAATTACTTGGACCTGCTCCATTTGGGTTTTAGTCTGAGCTATAGAACAAAATGAGTAGATAGTCCCGTGACTCATCCCTTTCCAGGTCATCGAGGTGGCGCAGCAGTTAGAGTGCAGTACTGCAGGCCACTTTAGCTGACTGTGTTCAGCAGGTCAGCGGTTCAAATCTCACCGGCTCAAGGTTGACTCAGCCTTCCATCCTTCCGGGGTAGATAAAATGAAGACCCAGATTGTTGGGGGCAATGTAAATATATATATACATTGCTTACTGGTGTACACCGCTTAGAGAGTGCTTGCACTTAAAGCGGCATATAAGTCTCATAAATAAATAAATAAATAAATCATAATCAAGGCCACCAAGGGCTACCAAAAAAACCTAATAAGGGAAGAGAAATAATGTTGTTTTATCACCCTTATTTCCATGATGTAGTCCCAATATGGGCTCTTACTTGTATTTGGCTGGATTCTCCCTTTGTCTTCCTTTAGCATTGCTCTAGGCATCACTTCTGGTGTTCCATCTCCTGGAGTTTCATATAAAACCAGTGATATGACTCACAGAAGCAACATAGGAATAATCTAGTCCAACACTTCAGCCACCCCCTATTCCAGGCTGCTACCAGGATCTCAGCTGAACTACCTACTAGAAAAAAGATCAGCATGGGTCCATCAATTGCCTGAGGCAGTGTGATCAAAAAGGTCCTATTTCCTTGCAGGGGTAAGTGTCATCAGCACATGATTTATTTGTTTAACCATATATTCACAAGTTTAAAGCGGTTGAAAATTTAAAATTAGAAGAGAAAAGAGAGCTAACTAACTTTATTTATTATCATAGAAAGATATTTGATCTATTAGCATAACTACAATCTCAACTACTCTTGTTTTGTGAATAAAAGTGTAGACAGGATCAATACTTTAGAACAAGGTAGAAGTGGGATCTAAGTAGAACATTGGCTCATTTATAGCAGAATGGCAAATAAGCTATTTGTTTATTTATTTTGTATCCCACCTTTATTATTTTTACAAATAATTCAAGGCAGCAAACATATCCAACACACATTCTTCCTCCTATTTTACCCACAACATAACTCTGTGAGGTGTGTTGGGCTGAGAGAGAATGACTAGCCCAAGGTCACCCAGCTGGCTTTCATGGAGGAGGAACTTGAATTCATGAGCTCTTGTTTTCTAGCTTGGTGCTTTAACCACTAGATCAGACTGGCTAGCATTAACAGCAACAAAATAATCCCTCCTCTGCTAGCATAGACTATATTACTGAAATAAAAGAAAGCTTAGAATAACCAAATTTATTTTTAATGTGGAAAAACAGATGCATTCTGTTTTAGCACTCTGTAAAATGCTAATCATGGGCAATAATATTAGCTATATGTTTATCCAGTTTAATACTTTACTCATCTTTTCAACTCATCAAAATATATAATTAACTGGTAGCATATGTAAAATAAAATATAAATTATAATTATTTCTGGTTTAAATCTGTGTACACTATTATAAAAATATCAATGAACAAATACTCTTAAAAATAGATATGTTCAATATCTATCTGTTAATTTCCATTCTATTTTTAAACTACTTATATTAAATTATAGATTTGCACAGTGGATATAGGTGAATCAACTCTTTCCCCTCATTGGAGCTAGGATGTGCATAGAATTTATTGGTAAAAATATGGTTGTTGAAGCACACTTTAGATATGAGTGAGTACAACTTTATTACCCAAAACATAATCAGAATTTTGGCTACAGTCTCACGATTGCATATTAATTTACCCAATCTTGGTTGATTCCAGATTAGATACATGGATAAACAACATCACAAAAATTCAGAAGAAGTGATTAAGGGGTATTATTTTATCTCTCTTTTTTTAAAATCCTTTTGTAGATTCTCACGTATGATACTAAGCAAGAGTTTTATTCCAGCAAATAGTGTCAAGACATAGAAACCAATTCTGGTGTAATACAGTATGTCTGGTAGACTTGTAAATTTATTTGTACATAAAAAAATGACCCTGCATATATAATAATATATATGATGTATATACTTATTAAATAACATTTAATAAAAATTTAAGAAATATCTGACTATCTTTCAAAGAGACTGAAATCAGAAACATTTAACAATGAGATTATAAGGTGCAGTTTCACATTCTGTCTTGTTCCCCCTCTCAGTAGAAATTTAAAATTGGTGCTAAAAACAACTTTCAATAGTTTGATTAAAATGGAAGAAAATTTTAGAGCAAAGCAAAGTACTGAAGTACTACCTGAATCAATTAGTAGTGTAAAGGGCAGCATATGTACAGAAGGGCAGTTTTCTGCCTGATTTTGCCAGCTAAAATAAATTGTTGTTGTCTCTCACCAGAGTATCATCTTTTCATATACATCTCCCAAAGAACACACAGGATCGAAGATGTAATAAGAGCAGATCGAAAGATGGAATGGAATTGCAAAAATAATCCAGGAAAGTAGCATAGGAGGACTTATATAAAAGAAAGGGAGGGGGAGCCAAATGGCAGTAAAAAGAGGAAAATACAGGAATAGGGAACGGGATAGTGTGGAAATCACAAATCTAAGGATGGAAAGAGAGGGGGAGGGAGAACAGGAACATAGGAAATGCAGGGCCAAAGAGGATGCAGTGGGGGGGAGGAGCACACATAGCCTGGTTTCACTGAGTTGTATAGAGAGCCATCTACTGTTCATGTGTGAATGACAGATAAGGTAACACACTGCCCTGGGTTAGTCAATGTCAGTTCCTTCACTCTTTAGCATTGGGCACATACTGAACTTGTCATAGATTAGTAAACTATGCCAGAGAGTTAGCTGAGCCCAGGAAATGCCTAAGGGTGAAGACGCACAATGCTCTAGAGCCCCCACCAGGCTGATCTCTCATGTGCTCAAAATTGTGAGACGCTGCATGGTCTAATTCTTCTGCTGCCACCCCTTTTCCCTCAGTGCAGACAGGCACACACTAACAACCATATAGAAAATAACCATTGTATATTCTGCTTCAGCCAGATCAGAGCCAATGCCTATTTATATCACATAAAGGAAATGTGGATTGTTATGTTGACAATTGCTTCACTAACCATTGTTTCATTGGAGTTCTTGCCCATATTCAGGTTTTCCATACACTTCCTCCATGCTGTGTTCTTCTGATCTGCTCACCTGAGCTTCCATCATCTTTGGTCTTTGTGACTATAGGAATCTATAATCAATCCCACTGGAGGAATGAGGCTGGGTAGGTTATTTTTGAGAAAGTATATTTTCAATCACTTTTTATGTACCCAGGATTAAATTATGTATCATATCCTCTGCAGGTAATTGTATTTTCATAAAGATCAATAAGGAGCCATCATTCCTCAAAAATAAATATTCCTTCATGTAAATATATGCAAATCAATCCTAGTGATCAAATAGTATTTAACTTGTATGATTGCAGGAAGGTGTTTTTATGTTTTACTGATTTTATTATAATTTGTTCATTTGATTGTTGTGAGTACCCAAAGTTACTGATAGTTGGGCAGCATACAAATTTTATATATTAATACTTATATGGTCCAGGGATTAAGGCTAGAAACCTGGTTCCTTAGCCACTTGATTATATAAATGATCTTTGAGTTCTAATCCAGTCTTAACCATGAAAGCTGGCTGGGTGACCTTAGGACGGTCACTTTGTCTCTCTCTCTCAGCCCAAACTACCTTACAGTGTTGTTGTTGGGAAAATGGGACAAAGAAGCAATATTAGATATGTTTGTCTCCTTAAATTGCTTTTAAAAATAATAAAGGTGAGATAGAAATAAATAAATAAAAATGGTTGGGCAAACACTCAGCCAGATGTTTAAACTGGATTCGGCATTTTTGTTCATGTATTGAATCCTTCCCAAGGACTTGAAATAGGCAGATGTTGTTTAATAATGTTAAAGGTATTGTCACAAGATGTAAGCTGTCTTTGAGTAAGTAAAGCTGCCTTTTAGAAATTGACTGATGGTGATTTTGCCAATGTTGATGGTGTTCAGATGGCACTCCAGATGTTTTGAAATTGCACCCAAGATGCCTATTACTCCTATACCACTGTTATTTTCTTTTGCTACAGTTGTTCTACTTGTATTTGCAGGTCTTTATATATTGTGATTTTTCTCAATTCTTTCTCTTGTGTTCTGCTTTCTCCAGGTATTGCAAAGTCCATGATCCAGACTTTTTGTTTTTCTTATCAATAATTGTTAAATGTAGAGTATTGTGTAGCAGATGCTTGTCTGTTTGAATTCTAATGTCCCAGAGAACTTTAGCGTCTTTATTTTTATTTTATTTATTTTTTTATAAAATTTCTATTCTGCCCATCACACTTGCATGATTTTTATTGCTTTGTCTCTTTTGTGGTCCTACAAGTTCCTGCTTGCAGACAAGTAGCATTTCTTGCAAATATTCTAATGCACCATTGTTACTACTTTGTCATGCTGTTGTTTGTAATCAGTCTGATCTTCTTGCAGCAGTTAACAAGGTGGGTCATTGTTTCTTCAGCTTCTTTGCAGAGAAGGCATTTGCTCCCTGTTGCTGTCTGCTTAATTCTGGCTTTATATGCATTTGTTCCTGATTGTTTGTTTGTTTAAAACATTTATATAGCCCTGCATGCTACAAGGTTCTAAGGCTTGGTCTTGTATAGCTAGGATTAGCCCCCTGGTTTCTTTCTTCAAGTTTTCATCTCTCAGTCATTACCAGGTCTTGCTGTTCTTTGCTTTGCCCGCTACAGAGTTTCCCCGAAAATAAGACCTATCCCAAAATAAGCCCTAGGCTGATTTTTACATGTGCACCTAATATAAGCCCTACCCCAAAAATAAGACCTAGTTAAGACCCCGCCCACTCCATCCCACGATCTGGTTGTATGAGGTAGGGTGAGGCGCATGCATAAAAATAAAACTAGGGTGGAGATGGGGGTGGAGCTGCCCCACAGGCTTCACACCCATTTAGCACATGGCCCCTGCAGCCAGGCCTCCCACGCCCTGACACCTGCTTCATCTCGCAGTGGCAGCACTGGCAGCAGCAATGCCATCCAGCAGGAGCCTGTGTGGTCATTGGCCCACTTCTTCTGGTTGCTGGCAGCCACTTGCAGCAGGAGGCCACATGGTGTGTCGCTCCAGTGCCATCACTCATGGCAGGATGCCATGTGGCGCATCATGCCAATGCTGCTGCTTGCATGCACCACTGTGTAATGCGCCACATGGCATCCTATGCAAGCAGTGCAAGAGGCAGAAGAAATCAGGCAGTGGTGCAACAGGGGCCGGGGCGTTGGAGGCCTGGCTTTGGCAGTCCTGAGGTAAGCAGGTAAGACATCCCCTGAAGATAAGACCTAGCACCTCTTTTGGAGGCAAAGAAAACATAATGCCGAGTCTTATTTTCAGACTAATTTCATCTCTTTGGTATTTTGTAAGTCTTCCTGATACATTATATTCAGGGCTTCTTCTTCATTGTCCTTCAGATATTCTTTCTATGCCATTTTTTCTTCTTCAGCTATCTGATACACTTGCAATATTCCATGCTCCTTGGCAAATAGAGTCTGTCAAAATTGCTGCATGAAAGAAGGGCATGATTCATCGTCATTATTTTTCTGGTTTTTGCTATCCATGGCTTCTACTTTAGCTTGAGCCTAGTCCACTCTTGCAGCTGAATATTTAATGCTGGAATTGCCCAGGTGTTAATGGCCTTGATAATATGTCCGCTACTGAGCTTAGACTTTAAGATCTTCTTCACTTTTCTGATGTATTCACTACTAAATTCCTTCTTAACTTCAGTGTGCTTGATGTTGTCACTTTGAAGATGCCCAAGTACTTGTACTGATTTTCTTCATTCAGACTCTTGATATTTCCATAGGGCATCTTGATTCCTTCAGTATTCACTGTTTTTCTCTTGTTAATGGTAAGAGTGGCACATTTATCCACTCCATTGCAATATCTTGACTGAATATATGGACAGTGTAGAGCAAGGATTCTATTTCCGATGTTTTTCCATACAGTTTCTGATCGTTTACGAAAAGGAGGTGAGATAGCATGGCTGATGTTTTTGGTGTGTAATAATCATGGCCTGATTTGTTCGATATTTATTTATTTATTTATTTATTTATGAGACTTATATACCGCTTTAAGTGCAAGCACTCTCTAAGCGGTGTACACCAGTAAGCAATGTATATATATATATTTACATTTCCCCCAACAATCTGGGTCCTCATTTTACCTACCCCAGAAGGATGGAAGGCTGAGTCAACCTTGAGCCGGTGAGATTTGAACTGCTGACCTGTTGAACACAGTCAGCTAAAGTGGCCTGCAGTACTGCACTCTAACTGCTGCGCCGCCTCGGCTCTTGTTAACAGAGGAGTCAAATTCTCCTGGCACTGGGACAGAACCATAACCATCAATAGCATTTATCATGGAAGCTGCACCAACTACATTAATAATTACAGTTCATGCTACTGACTTCCTAAATTATATTTAGCATATAATTTTGTGGCACTCAAATAGCCCTAGGAGTATAACTTTCTCTAGAAAACTGTTTGGCCTCCAAGCCAAATAACCAAATAAATAGTTTGCTTACATTACTTAGGGGCTTATATTTGACTATTTTCTTGTATACTTAGTCATGACACTCCATTCTTGCAGCACAACTGTCTAGCAATATGTAATAGTGTCTCTGCTAAGGTCCAGTTCACACATTCACTCAACTTGCCTGAATGTTCCAGCAGTCCAAGATGTTTGCTTACACCAGCAAATCTTTTTTCAGTCTGGTACATATCCGACTAAATGAAGCATGCTTAGGAATAATTATGACATGACACAATCCAGAACTGAAAGCAGATGGAGTTTCCCCTAGGAAGTTCCAGATCTGTTTTCAGGAGACTGCAGGGAAAGTAAAGTGGTCTGAATTGTTCCAGCACATCAAACCAAAGACAGAACATGAATGCTTGCAACATTGTTGGTAAAAAATAATGGATGAGATAGAAATGAACTCATTATCGGAAGCAACTCTTTTTTGTTTTTGTGTCCATTTTCCAATATATTTTTTACCACTTCCATTGCACAAATGCTATTATCACTTAGAAAATAAATAAAAGGAAAGTGGACAAACTAGTCCAGGTTTAAGACCAAAGCAGATGGGTCAGGAAGAAAATGCTCTATCCATAGCATGAGTTTGAAATGTCAGCCATTTGGTGGAATGATTTTATGCTTATTTTTTCAGCAGTCTGAAATTTGTCTGGAAAGGAAAATGCTACTCTACGGGATGGAGCCTTGATGTGAAACTGAAAATAGTCTGTTAATCCCCATGGAAATATCCAAACTAAAGAGAAAACTCTAGCTATTGTTTACATTAGTATGTGTGTATCCACATGGATGTTCTTGATACACTGTTGGCAGTAATAATTTAAAATAGCACTGGGCAAAGAATCATTACCAGGATCCAACAGGTTTACCTATTATACAAAATACAGGAATTATTCACCATGTTCTTGAGCTCCATCTAGTGGTGCTTCATAGGGAAAAGAAAATATATGCAGGGAATAGAATTGTGGAATTATCGAAGAGTACCGTACCTTACATTATCATATGCAAGCTTAATGGGAGAAATACAAATCAGAAAAGACAGTAATGCAAAATTGGTTAAACTGAACAAAACTGTGCATTTGCATATACATTTAAATCTTTTGTTTGCTTTTTGTTAGCACCAGAGTGCTCAGACATCAATAAGCAAAATACCTAAGTTACATTTGATACATAAGAATTTAGGACAAACAACATTTAAGATAGAATGTCCTCTTAATGATTTATATTTCTTTTTATTTAGAATAGGATTCATTATTATGACTTTACACCAGGATTCAGCAGAAAATCTTAGCTCACCAAACAGTATTCCCTTTATTCAGCAATTGATTTCACTTGGCAGAAGATACTCAGACATAACTGGACTAGAGTAGAATTTTTATTGCCAATAAGAATAAAATCTTTTACACAACTTACAATTTGCTTACTGAAGTGCAAAGAAGTCCAAACTATATAAATTTGTTGTCCAGATTTAAACTCTAGCGATTTTCCTTGCCTTTCCAAGTTAACAGATACAGTACTTGTGTGTTCTCTTAATGGCCTTAGAATGCAGCTGAGCTATTATTACATTCTGTTAACTTAACCACTAGTTGCCATCTAACAATATTCAATTCTTATTTTAATAGCCTGATTGCTATTCACATCAAACTTGTCCATATTTCTGTGACTGCATGTTCATTAGAAGATTAATTTGCTTTAAATCTGACCAGGTATTTTGGACAATTCTAATATGGTTGTATTTTTTAAACATAAAGGGGTTTGTATTTCACTGATAAGCATAGTGATATAGATATGAACTCCAAGACTCTAGGAAAACTGAAAAAGTTACATCCTGCTGTCAATGCCTTCTATTCTGGGCAATGTGTACAGGTAGATTGTAATGACATCTGACTTTTCTGTAGGAGATTCCTAATGATAATGTATCCAGCTTTCTTTCAGGAGTTCAAGACAGCATACACAGTACTCCCTTCTTCAATTTTTCTCTATAACAAATTAATCAATTAATCTTACATTCTGTCAATATTCTGTTAAAAGGCAATAGGGAGAGAGGGATTACTTATGTTTAACTTCACTGAATTGATCTTGGGAGGAAGGCTGAGATCTTCTACAGGAAGGGCAGAATAAGAGTACCCCAGAGATTCCATAAGGTCTTCTCTTTATATAATGCACAGAAAAAAATAGCCTTGAGGAACAGGAGAAACAGCCACAATTAAGAAAACAGTCAGATAAAAAAAAATGAGTCCAGGCTAGATTTGTAACCTGAGTAAGTATCTCAGACAAAAACCCTCCCTAATTCTCACAAAAATAAAGAGAGGCATTCAGACTTGCAAGATTCTGTCACTATATATTTATGCTAAAAGTTTTATTAGTTTGTGTGACTTGGTTTCCTAATCTGGTCTATCTTGGAGGCTGATACTTAGAATTCTCATGAACAGAAAGCGGGCCTTTTTGCAGTTCTATGTGACAAAAGAATACAAGTGACTTAAGACTTAAATATGCTTAAAATTCTGGAATCCCGCCTGAAAAGGGACTGTACTTTGCCCCAAAGGTGCTTTTTTCAGGAGGCAACTGGATTCTTGTGTTTCTTTTGAAGATGTTTCCCTTCTCATCCAAGAAGCTTCTTCATCTCTGACTCTACTTTGCCCAATTCTGGGGTATTGGCTCTCAAATATTCCACACAAAGCATGATGGACCCCTCAAGCCAGTGGAAGTTTTGGACTGAGCAACTCTTAAAGCAAATCAGGCTATCCTAGCTTAAATACTGTATGTGGCTCTTTCAGTGGAAATAAAATCCATACAAAGTGATGCAAGCTCAATTGGACCCTGGAAAGCTCATAGTCTCCTAGGAAATCACACTAGTTCTGAATGTGTACACATGACTTTGAATCAATTTTGACTCCTGGTGATTGCCTGGCCAGGTTCCTGAAATTTTCTTGGCAATTTTGTTTTTTTCCTCAGAAGTGGTTTGCCATTGCTTCCTTCCTAAAACTTGTTTGTCAGTTTCTAGCCTGATCCCTAAACACTACACCAAGCTGGATCTCAGTACTGTTGATAAGGGTGAGGGTGGGGTACTATTTCTTTTTTTAAAATGCTACATTTAGATTTCATGTCTCCATGAAAATGCTAAGATGGAAAGAGAGTACAATCAAATGACGGACATCAGAAGCAATGCTTTACACAAAGTTTTATGCTTTGGTGGAATTCCATGCCTGTAACTCACATTTAATTCTATCTAAAGACAAATGTTACACACAATTTCCTGTTTTTAAAAAAATCAAATTTTTTTAAAAAAAATCAGACTCCAACCCACTTACACCTATTTCTCTGAGTCTGGCTCCTTATCAAAATGATGTATATAATGCCTGCAGGTTTCAAAGATACTGCCTTTGAAATAAAGTACCTGTGTGGGGTTGTGGTGAGATTAATCAGTCTTTATTTTATCTTCCCATTTCTCGAGAATATTTTGTACAGCCTCTCTGCACCTATTTGTTTGAAAACTGATGGTTATATTTATGTAGGTCTATTACACAAGCAAATTATATCCCTTGCAGTAAAATGGGTTTTTTTTAAATACTACAGTTATTTGTGCTTTTCTATGTTAGGTAATGGAAGGCATGAGTTATGCTTTGGGCTTCGGCTCAAATCAATTTGGGCAGTGTGATTTAGCTTGACTTTTTCTAGAACCAGACCAAATCTTATGATTATTAAAATGGACCAAATCTAGAAGGATTGAGGCGAATTCCTATGTTTATCTGTAAGTCGAGGGCTACCTGTACCTAATAGAAAATTGACTGCTTTACTATAAGGTAGCTCACATTGTGTAAGGAAATCCACAGGTCATTATTTGCATATCTGAACCTTCTCAATGACAATCACCACCATTTTCGATTGTTTGTTCAATGTATTTGGTATAATCCTGCTGTTTTTTTAAGAGCCACCATTTTGATTTCCTGTTACTTCCTAGATGGAACTCATCAGCTTTGTTTGATGAGATCTTCTTTTCCTATACAAATTCTTCCTCTCTTGGTGTAATTGAAATATAATTTAACAAAATATAATAATAGCATTCTCCATTTTGTTTTTATGTAGGTCAGTTTTAATAGCAAATATAAGAGAAACAGTATTAGATTTACACTTATTCTGCTAATCCAAGTATTAATTTTTTAACTAGAATCATAAGGTCTTAGCTTAAGTACAATATACTGTATAGCTAGACATTTGGGTCTTTTCACAAATTGACAAATTGAATAAATAAAAATAGATAACTAGAAAAATAGACAGATATCCTATGGCTATATGGTCTTTTTGTCATCCCACGTTCCTTAATTTGACTTCTAATAAAAATGTTTCAAAGTCTATTACCTGAATGTACATATTTCTCTATTTTATTTATTTTTGAGGATAAATACATTTTAGTTTATAAGGATTGAAGCTAGCTAGGTAAGACTCAACATTTCTCAGGGTAAACAAAAATGTTTACTAAAGATGACACAATTACTGACTGTTAAAATTAGGCAAAGAACAGCTGTTGATTTGAAGGCCCTGGTGGAAACAGTCTAGGTTTTAATATAAAGTTCCTTTATTTATTCCTTTAGTAGGCATATCTTCTATAATTATGTGACTTTTTTCTTGTCTGTGTAAAGCAATTTATCTAGACATGTTAAATCTATGAAGTTCTAATGTTACATGAAGTAGTGACTGGGTTTCTGGAGAATATCTATTGCTGTAATTGATGAAGTGATTTACCTTCCAAAAATATATTTCAAAACTAGTTGTTTTATATTTTATTTTGCTTCTGCCACCCAAAGAAAGTGAGGAATAAAGTTATTTGTGGCCTTTAGTCACCTGATGTTTTCCAAATATGTTGAGATTTCAAATTCAGAATTCCTAGTTAGCAGCCCTGCTGATATCGCAATTCAATTACCTCTTGCATTTCATAGTTGCCAATAAAAAATTTTGTATGGGAGTGTGTGTGTGAGAGAAAGAGTGTGTGTGTGTATGTGTATGTAAAACAAATAAATAGTGATCACCAAGAGAATAAATAGAAAAATATTTAATAAACCTAGCTTTCGTCGGGCACTCGCGACATCATCAGGGTTAAAAGCGTCATAGGAAGAAAGCTTATATATGATCGCTAACCGCCTGCATCCGGCTTCTAGACCGCGTCACCGGTCCAGCTGATCATGGTGTGTTCTGAGTGTATCTCTTGCATCAGCACGTGGTTTCTTCCTATCACCTCTCCGTACTCTGCTGCGCATACCTCCATCGTTAATTCTGGGGCTGAGTGGGGTCCTTTCACCTCCCTTTCAGGTGTTAATTACCTCCATCCCCCCACCTTCTTGTGTATAATTCTCTTTACTAGGAGGGGGGTGCAGATTGTTCAATTTTCTCCTAGCCCCATTGCATGTCCCAGCTAAGTTGTGACCAATCCTCCTCACCCTTGGCGAACACAACTTAGGTATCTCGCAGCGGAGTACGGAGAGGTGATAGGAAGAAACCACGTGCTGACGCAAGAGATACACTCAGAACACAGCACGATCAGCTGGGACCAGTGACGCGGTCTAGAAGCCGGATGCAGGCGGTTAGCGATCGTATGTAAGCTTTCTCCCTATGACTGCTTTTAACCCTGACGATGTCGGAAGTGCCCAACGAAAGCTTAGGTTTATTAAATATTTTTCTATTTATTCTCTTGGTGATCACTATTTATTTGTTTTACATAGTATGGATATATATATATATATATATATATATATATATATATATATATATATATATATATGTTTTTTGAGGTTTTCGCGGGTGTTTGTATGTAGGTCTTTGGTTGTTCGGGTTTTCTCCCACGTAAAATTGGAAGTGTCTTGGCGACGTTTTGACAAAGTCTCATTCGTCATCTTCAGGCTGGTGCTTTGCTCCTAGAAGCACGAAGCCGAAAGCACCAGCCTGAAGATGACGAATAAGACTTCATTGAAACGTCGCCAAGACACTTCCAATTTTACGTGGGAGAAAACCCGAATAACCAAAGACCTACATACAAACACCCGCGAAAACCTCAGAAAACAAATATATATATATATATATATATTTGTTTAATATATATATATATATATATATATATATATATATTAAAATCAATAAATAGTCGAACACCAAGAGAATAAAATTATAAAAATGTTCGATCGCACATGCCGAGGGGAATGATTTACCCCCGGTGAGTGAAACGGACACTCACTCAATGTCAGTTGGGCTGGGTTGTGAGAGGGGGAGTAGTTCCATGTTGATTGACCCTTTAGGAGGGCAGAAGACCACGGACGGAGCGCGCCTGATGGTACAACGGAGAGATTCTCCGATGAAGGATGAGGATGGAAGCCCCAAATGGGGTGAACAATGGATGGACCGGTTACGAGCTAGACAATGCCTTACTGACATGCACACACTCCGGAATGGCTCCTTCCAAGAATATAAGGAGGAGAGTGATGACAGACTTAAGGGAATGATGGAAAGGAATAGGAGGGAGAGTGGTGCAGGATGGGATGGCAGACGGGGGCTACGATCCTAGAGAATAGGAGGACTAGAACATGGCTCGGAAGGGATGGTTGGAGGAAGGAAGCAGAAAACAGCATGCACTGCCCGTAACAGACAGAATTACGAATGGGAAACTAGTGAAACATCCACTAACTGCAAGGAAAGGGGAAATACCCCAGCTAACTTTAGAATTAGCGAGAGAAGACAAGTAACAGCACACGTAAAAGGAGTGAGAAAGAACTACACCCCAATGCAGGACACACACTCAGATTACAATGCATACAGCTGGGACCCATGACACAATCCAAGAGCCGAGCACAAATGATTGGAGGCTGCATATAAGCCCTCCCAATGACTGCCGTTTACACCCTGATGATGTCAAGAGCTCTTGACGAAAGCTAGGTTTAGTAAATAAAATTTTAACATTTTTATAATTTTATTTTATTCTCTTGGTGTTCGACTATTTATTGATTTTAATATGAATATACCCAAGAGTCATATTTTTACTTGCATAACTGATATATATATATATATATATATATATATATATATATATATATATATATATATATGAATAAAAGAATAAAATACGATCACCGGGAGGGTTAAAATAAGAATACTTTACTAAAAATATACTTATACTAAAAAGTTGCCAAGCTTTCGCTGGGGGAACTCCCCAGCATCGTCAGGGCTAAAAGGCCATTACAATAAAGGTGGTTTAAGTAGGTTCAAGTAACGTTTGCGCACAGCTCCTAGACCGTGTTACTGGCCCTGATTGGCCAGCTGATAACCAAGATGTGTCTATAACGTTATGTTCTTCTCTTCGGATGCCCTTCCCTATCCCTCCACTATTGGTCTTTGGAGGCGTTAGTAACCTTGCATCCCCTCCTCTTCCGATAATACCAACGCCTGCCGTTGGTATTATTCTTTTATTCATAATTATGCCTGGGAGTCGCATTTTTACCAATATTCTTGAATAAATATTTCACCTTACTACTCTAGTGAGCACTTAAGGCTGCTACCAAATTAAGCAGGCTATAAAAACTTTAGAACATAAGTTAAAATTAACATAAAATAAATACTGTTCTAGGATTATTTTGAAGATGATAAAAGACTCAGTCAGAAGGGAAGTATGGTTTTTTTGTTGTTGTTGGCATATTTACAAAATAAAGGTTTTGATCCACAAGTGAAAGTCCACCCTCACTTATTCTTTGATAATTTTGCTACAATTTCAAATATTTTAATCCACACTGACATTTTTACTCTACTCCCATGCCACTCATTCTTTATAGTCCTAGATCCTAAATAATTTCTTAACCAAGAGCCTATATCTTATGTAATATTTTCTAACTCATGACACATTTTAAGTATGGAAAGGTAGTGGAAGGAGGAGACATATACTGTAAGACTATTACATCCAGAGTCTTAGAATTTTAACTGTACAACTTTTGCTCCCATGTTCTTCACATGTCAGCTATGCTCATGATGCTATATATTGTACTCAAAAAGAGAGATTATGGATAAAAAATAGGCAACTTCTGAATTGGAAAACCAGGAATTATTTCTTGAGGCACTGGATAGATTCACTATGTATATTCTGCTGTTCTTTGCTCTCCTTTGTGTGTGCCACAGTTTGTCATTTCTCATTACAGTATTTCTGTAACAGTAGTACTAGGTGTTACCCAACTGTCATCTAAATGAAGCGATAATGGTATAGAAAATAGTGGTATTTGTGAGTGTCCTGTTTATTCTGGGCTTCTAAAGGAAATGTTCATTATGGCAGAAAGTAAAGCACAACTACAGAAGCCTGATTTATTTCATGACTAACCTCTTGGAGGGCTGAGTATGAAATAAGATGAATGCTTCATTTGGGCATTGCCAAAAACAATTATGATTATACCCCTAGGTGCGTGGGATAACATCCAGAGATTTCCAATTTAAGAAAGTAAAACTGAAGAATTGCCATTTGGGGAATTTAATTAAAAATTAGATATAACCAACTAATGTCAGTTTAAAAAATCCTGCAAGATTACAGCAAATTATTGCCATTATGAAACTCTGATTTTGGCATTAATGTGCTGACAATTATATTGGCAAGTAAGTTGTTTTACTCAGTGGAGGGTTAATAAATCTTTGGAGTAGTGAAAAAGTGGGTAAAGAAAATTGCTTTTTAATGCTTAGTTAAGCAACCTGATTTAATTTCCTGAATGTTTCCTAACTTGTCTTAAAATCTTTATGAATTCATTTCCACACAAAAAAAATCACAACTGATTTTCTGAATCTTTCCATTATTGATGCTTTAGTAAATAGCCTAAAGACATTTAATTTCTGTAATCTATCACCAACAACAATCTTTTCTGTTTCCCAAATAGCATATCTGTTCTTGTTTAAGTACAAAGGATTCATCATTTTCAGGAGAATCAAAGACCAAAATGGAGCAGACAAATGAAAATTTTTTATTTTAACTTGCTTAATTCAACTTCTAAAGAATAACCTTCAAACTTCCCCCTAGAAAACATTATTTCAGAATAGAATTATGCTGTTTTCCCCTTTATGTTGCATTTTGTTTGTTCTTGTTTCATTTCATCTTCCCTCCATATACTAATCTTTTATATTTGGATTAATGTATATTCTCCAGAAGTAAGCAGGATTAATAGTTTATCCAGTCCCTCCTATTATTTTCCCTTCTTTTAATAAGACTTCTTTTTTAGCATTCTTAATTGATTTTTTTCAATGCAATATCTATATACTACTAAAATTCTGATTCCTGTAACCATTAAATGGGTGAAATGGTGCAACACAGGGCAAAATGTTTTGAACCAAGATACCTCAAATGGGCTAATTTACTGAATGTATCCAAAATCTAGGACTCCGTGGAATTGAAATTTTATAGACACCCTTTGATATAAAAATTACCATAAAACAGTTTATGACAAAATATAGTAAAATATTTCCTGTGCTGATTGTGATATGCAATTCAATATGGTCTATTTTCAAAGTAGCTATATTTCTGAATGTATCCCAGCTTTTCCAGTGATCCATAATTTATCCCAGCAAGAGATAAACTGTAAACTATTAATAGTGAAACACAATTAATAAAAGTTCACAAGGAACTTCCAATGAAGATGGCCGACTGAATAAATACTCAGGGAGGGATCTCTGGGCTGTAGCTCTTCAACCACTAACTGAAGGGACTGGCATTCCTTCAGTTTTTATGATCCACCGGATCAGGGAGAGTCTAAGAATTACCCTTCAAAAGCCTCTAATTCAGTTGTTCTCTTCAAATGTCTATGGAGATTCTCAGTCATCCGGGTCATAGTTATCCCAAAGATGCTTTTTCATGAGGCAACTGGACTTCCTTGTTTTTCTTGGAAGACGTTTTGCTTCTCATCCAAGAAATTTTTTCAGCTCAGAGCTGAATATTATTGAAAGTGTATTTGAGAATATCTGTTAAGAAGAAGTTAAAGAAAATGTAATAGTTTAAAGAAAAAATATTATTCTATAAGAGTAGTTTGGAGGGAGGGATCTAAATTTAATATTGAAGTCTGTATGTTAAGAAATTAAAGAAAAAGATATATTAGAAAGTTTTGATTTTAAAAATGTGTTTAAAGAAAAGTTTAGCATTTTAAAAAGGGTGAAAAGGAAATATAGATATTTTTCCCTGTAAGGTCTAAGAATCTGAAAGAATACACTGAACCTTGTTAATAAAAATGGTGATAGTTCACAAAGATTATTAGGTACAAATAGAAATACATACTATTTCAACAGCAAGGAATGGTTAAATTGATTGCTTTATTCAAAGAATAAAATAATATATTTTTTCACTTGGATATCACATCTGGATTTTCTGCTTGTGATGAAAAAAATGAAATTTTGACTTTGGTTTTGTCGGATAGATTTGTCATTATGGAAATGGCTAGTTATATACTAATGTGTAAAAACAAAGTTGAGGCTGCAGTTTTTTTATCCTGTACTGTACTAAAGAGAGTCGGAAATCAATGCCTTTTCTTTCTTTTTTCCCTTTTCTTCCTTTTTCCCTCTTCCCCTCTCTTTTTCCTTCCTCTAATTTTTTTATTTCTATTTTTATTTGTATTTTATATATTAAATAAATATAATAAAATTGTACTTTAAAAAAAATAAAAGCTCACAAGATTGCAGTATTAGATGTTCATCTCTAAAACATAATAACATAATAAAAGTTACTGGTTAAAAATTGCTGTATTGGCACCATCAATCAATCAGTAAAGAGGGGATGCTTGCCTGTCTAATCTCACATAAGATCTGTATATTATTATATGCTCCTGCAATATTGTCTTTAGTAAAACAAAAAATAAACTTTCTCACCCTTGCTAAACACGACCATTTACTGTAAAGCCACCAGCAACCAGTTTTTAAATCATCCTGTATTTCTGTTCAAGCACTGATATTGTCAATAGTATATGTTTACCAAACTCATCATGCATCATTTTGAGTTTTCAATCATAAAGAAAACATACAATTAAGAGATTTGATTAAATATACAGTATTTAACCGATGGTTTTTAGATCAGACCAGAACTAAACCCTCAAAATGATCATTTTTTCATTTTGAAAGCAGCACCATTGTGTTTTCCACACATCCCCCAAACTTGTCATAGGCTGTTTACCCCTCCCCCCCCCACACACACACTTTCACCACTGTTTTGCTGGGAAATTAAAATGAATTTGAAAACCAAACCTTAATATAGGATTCATCCATACTTTATTGATAGATATAACTCACTATTAACTTCCTTGATTAATATGTTAATAATAATAATAAATATATAGACTTTAAGTGCTTATAAACACTTGCTATCATAACTTTGTTTGAAAATATTGGAGAAATTTTATTCTCACAGAATTATTCTCCCATTAACTATAATCCCTTTAAAAATGGTGATAAATAAGAAATAAAATCACATGGGACTCTGCACAGCCACAGCTTTCTTTGTCATTTTGAAGTCTCTGAAAGATGGGATTCAGGTAAAATTAGTCACAAATTAGATTAATAAATCTGTATAAATAATATATAGATTTCCTTATACAAGAGTGTATGGTACATGTGTTTAATAGGGATAGTGTGCTTCCCACACTGTTGTTTTACCATCAAAGTATTCAGATCTTAATTTAGGACTGTCTTAATAATATGCAAAATTTGCTTTCTTCAAGTTATGTTGCTTAAAGAGAAGAATTCATAAATTTGGTCTGTGTTTGAGTCAAAGACCACCAGGAAATTTCAGACTATAGACTAGATTAGGAAGTAGGAAAAAATGTCCCCCAAATCAGTGACAAAACACTTCCATTTGTTGCCAAGAAGGCTACATAGAAGAGTTCACGAAGCTAATTAGGAAGTGTCCAGGGATCAGGTTCAACTCAGCTCAAATCAAATTTGCTAGTCTATTTAAGCAATTATTGTGCCATATATTTTATTTTGTTTTTTTCCTAGACATTATTATTGGTACCATTGACTAAAAGTTTATGAACAGAGTATATGCTGAAACAGATAAAAAATATCCTGCTATATTTATAATCTAAGGTTTTAGGTAGATCCTTTTTTTGAAGGTACACTAATGCTACTTCCTGATTGGAATTCATTATTAGAGAAATACATTGAATGCAGAAGTTGTTACACTGAGTTCTCAGTACAATCAGGTAAAAAGTAGTAGGCAACCTGAAAAATCTCTGCCTATCAGAAACATTTATACTTTATTAAATAGACAAATAAGCAGCTGGGCAGAAAGCAGCTTCTGGGCAGATTATGCAGGGTGAATATCCTATTGGGATTTCAGAGTTGAGATAGCAAAGGGAATGGGAATCCTGCATTTCTCTTTCCAGATCATTAAGGGCAACTTTCTTCATCAAGTCTCTAATGTAAGAATAAAGCAGAGTTGGAAGAAAATCCCTAGCATAAAAGACTTACATGAAGCAAAGTTATAGGAATAAGAATATTCATTAGATTCTTCAAGACAACAGATTATGTATAACATTCAGGCATATCAACAGGTCACTTAATAAACTTTTGCAGGTAATTAGAGCACATGATTCATATTTTAATAATATTGTTAGCACAGAGTGGAACTTTAGCAAAGTTATGAGAAACTAGGCAATATCACTTTTACCTTCAAATCAGTTTTAACATGAATCCTTCTTTTGCATTTGCAAGTAAGTTGATGATCAACTTTTCAGCAGACTATCCAATGAGTCATGTATAATATAATTGCTCCGCAGGGTAGTTCATTCTATGAAATATAAAGAATCTGGTTTTAAATATCCTGGTCCTGAACAACAATGAACAAATACTTTACAATCTAATTAGTTAAGTATTTAGCCAAGAAAAGAGAAGTGCTTGAAAAGGCATGCCATTTCTATGCTAAAGGATCACTAGTATGAATCATTCAGCTGAGAAGAAAATATCACTATCATTTTCTTATTTATTGAATTTATTTTCTACCTATATCATAATAAAATGATTCTGGACAGCTTCCAGCATTAAAACTTTAACATTCTAACAAATAAATATCTTTCAAAGAATAAAAATAGAAATACAATCAAGATAAAATTATAGTTAAAAGATGAGGAGGAAGGGGATTCCCAGGGGGAAGGGGGAATTGCCTCTTAATTTAACAACCTCTAGTGTGAAGCTTCCCTGTTAGGGAAGCCGTTTAGCAGAGCCAGGTCTTCAGGCTCTTGCAGAAGGACAGAAGAGTAGGAGCCAATCTCACCTCAGGGATAAGATGTTGCAAAAGGTAGAAGCCACGGCCCTTCTCCTGGACCCCGCCAACAGGAATTCCTTGACCAACGGGGACTGCAGCATGCCCCCTCTGTTGGCGTGAGTACGGCAGGCCAGCCCTAATGAGGTGTGACGGTTCCTCAAGAAACCTGGGCCCATGCTATACAGGATTTTAAAGCTAATAACCAACACCTTGAATTGCACCTGGCAGCAAACTGACAGTTAGTGCAGCTTGAGGAGCAATGGTATAATATGAGTCATCCTAGCTGTACCAGCTGAAGCTTCTGAATACTCTTCAAGGGTAGCCCCGTAGAGTGCACTGCAGTAGTGCAGACACAAAATGATCAGGGCTTGAATGACTGTATTATTCATTTTCTTGCATTACAGAAGGAAGAAAGTGATAAATATTTTTACATAATTTGAAATTCATTTAAGAATCCTTTACCCTGCATATATATTATTCATTTGTTCACTGCAACTTGGAAAAGATATTAAGTGATATGGTGCTGGAAAAGCAGGACATCTCTGCTGCACTCCTTGGAATCTGAGGGGTCCTTAGTGCTATTTGAGCTTGGTTGTTTTCTTGCAGACATTTCATTACCCAAAGTAGGTAACAGCATCAGTGTTAGTAACGGATGTGGTTTGCTCTCAGTTTATAGTCTAGGGCAGACATGTCAAACTTGCAATGTCACATGACATCACGCAACATATCAGGAGAGTTTTGCCATTGCCGGCAATAGAGTGGGTGCGGCTTCTGCATGATGTGTCCGGCCCGCAGGCCAGCAGTTTGACACCCCTGGTTTAGTGGCTTGCCCTGTCAGTGTTGGTGGGAGTGGTCTTGGAGGTTCTTTGGTTGGACTGTTTATTGTTAGCTTGTTTGGCAGTTCATTTATTGAGATATTGTTTAGTCCTTGATTGTTGATCCGATGTTAATTTTGGTGTTAATAGCAGGTGGGAAGCTGTTTTGGTCTTTTTGTTCCCTTTTTGGCTTGTTCATTGTTTCTTTTGCACAGTGTGTAGATATTGCTTTTCTCTATGTGCCTGTTGATGGCCAATTTATCAGAATGCCAGGCTTCCAAGAATTCTCTTGCATTTTTGAACTTTGCTTGGTCTAGGTTGGTTGCAGTTTCCCAGTTGAAACTATGGTTAAGTCTGCCCATAAGTTGAAAAAATTAAGAGTTTTCACCATGACTTCTGACTGTTAGTTGCTGTTCAAAGATGTGTTCTGCTAATTCTCTGCCTATTTGTCTTATGTAGTGGCTGTTAGTCTTTACATTGTATGTTGTAGATAACTCCTGCTTTTAATTCTGGGGCTACTGGGTCTTTTGGTTTGCTTAGGTTATTTTGAAGGGCTTAAGTTGATTTGTGTGCTACAATGATTCTATGTGGTTGTAACAGTCTGCTGGTGGTTTCTGAAATGTTATCCTTTTTATAGCTTGTGTTGGTTATGCTATATTGGGTTCAGTGGTCAGCCACCTTTTGATGGTTGCATGGATATCCATTTTGTTGGAAGATGTTGTATAGATGATCTGTTTCCTTTTTTTGCTGTTCAGGGTTGCTGCAGTGTGTATGTCCTCATCTGAATAGAATTCTTACACAGCTTCTCTTGTGGAAGGTTGGGTTAGTACTTTGGTGGTGGAGTACTTGATTAGTGTGGGTGATTTTTCAGTACACTTGTGTTTCTAGTTTGCCATCATAGTCTCTGCTGATCAGGATATTGAGGAAGTTAGTAAGTTGTTGCTTTCTTCTTCCCTAATGAATTGGATTCCTTTGAAGATGTTGTTGATAATTTTGTGGTCCTTTTTTAATGATGAAGGTATTGTCTACATATATTTTTCATATTTTGGTTTATTTATAGGAATGCTATTGATTCCAGATGTTACATTACAACTTCCCCCTTAGTTGTCAAGAGGGTGAGCCCATAGTGTACCTTTGATTTGTTGATAAGTTTGTCCATTGAATTAAAGATATGTGGTTAGGCAGAGGTTGATAAGATCCATAATCCAGGGTGTTTCAATATTTATGTATTTGGTTAAGTCAGGTGTGCTATGGAGCAATGTTGGCATAGATTCTTTGGCTAATTCCACATCTATGGATGCAAAAAAGGCTGTGACATCAAATGAGACCATGATTTCATCCTCCTCTATTATCACATCTTTGATTCTTTGAAGGCATTGTAGTAGGGAGTTGTTAAAGTATGTGCTTCCCCTTGTGAGGTGAAGCACATACTTTATACAGTCTGCATTACAATGAAGTGCCCTTATGAGGTGCCAAAAAAGGAAGAAAGGAAAAAAATGCAATGAGAAACAACAATAAAGAGCCAGATAGGAACAAAATAAACAAAGTAATATAACAATCCAAAAGGCCTCCACTTAACCCCACCAAAAGCCTGAGAGAACCACCAAGATCACAGCTTCCCAGCTGAAACTATGGTTGAATCTATCCCTGTGTTGTGAGGTTAAGATGTTTTCATCATATCTTCTGACTGCTGATTAGTGTTCATGGATGTGCTCTGTTAATCTTCTTCCTGTCTGTCTACACAGTGGCTGTTATAGTCCTTTCCCTGTGGGTTGTAGATAACTCCTGTTTTTTTCTTCTTGGACTACTGTGTGTTTTGATTTACTTAAGATATTTTTGGAGGGCTGTAGTTGGTTTGGGTATTTTGGTGATTTGTGGTTGTAATAATCTGTTGGATGTTTCTGAGATGTTTTTGATATATGGTAATGTTATAGTTTTCATAACTTGTGTTGGTTATGCTGTAATGGGTTGAGAGATCAAGCACTTTTTGATAAAGGCTCACAGGGATACTGTAGCATCCTAGATAGCATTCAAAAATGCTATGAAATTCTTAGAAAATTGTTATTCAGACAAATCAGCCATCAGTAGGCACATAGAGATAAACCACATGTATACACCATTCAAAAGAGACAATAAAAAGCTAAAAGGTAAACAAAAAGACCAGAATGTATCTACTCTAGCAGTCTATAGAGCAGATAATCAAGGATTAACAACAGAGAAATAATCAAGCAGAAAACAATGCCGTAAAAAATGAATTACCAAAAATTCATACAACATACCTATTAACAATGGCAGAGCAAGTTACTGTATATAACTCCACAATCATAACAGCACTGATATTATGTAGTCAGGTAATAAAACATCTGCAAGCAAACAACCAAGTTCAGAGAGCACAGAGAACCCTGAACAATATATATTCTCTTCTATTGGAATTGTGAAATATTTTGTTATGTTCTTGAGATTCAAAAGGGAATCATATTGAGAAGATTGGGGGGGGAAGATATGTGACTTGGAGAAGCCCCCAAGTTCAAAATTTTTTTGAATCAAGAGCTACAGTACTGATGATGTCAAAATGACATTTATATCATGCATGGATAATTATCTTCCAGGATCTCTCTCCCTCCCATTCTCTGAACTGAAGAAGCTTCTTGGATGAGAAGCTAAACATTTTCAAAGGAAAAACTAAGAAAGTCCAATTGCCTTTTGAGAAAAAGAAAAGGCCTTTGTACAACCATGACCTGGATGATTGAGAATCTCCACAGACATTCCCACTCTCTTCCACTTCTTCTCTGTCTCTTATTGCATATATTGCTCCTGGAATTTTAGGATATCAATTAAATTCTACTGAAATGACTTTTTTCTGAATATTTGGATGGCTCTTCATGATTTATAAGAGAATAACTTCAGTCATTGGGAGAACTGAAATCCTGTCTCTTTTATTCACATAAACCTTTTCCCTTGCTAAGGTACCAATAGCAAAATACAGCTATGACTTAAAGGAGTATGACAGCAGTAAAAGAAGTTTCTCTTTATCAAGTGATCAGGCTTAAATTTTCCTTTTCCATTTTTTTAACTGATAGATTAAGCCCCCTCTATTTGATGAAATGGGCAACTTCATTAGCAGCTGTTCTCCAGAAGTTTTGGGACTAGTAAGTCACTGCTAGAAATTCTGAAGCATCCCAGACAGGAGTCAGAGGAACAAAGGGCATGTAATTTGTAAAATTCAGATTTGTAAAATTAACTGAAAATATGGGAAGACATGGAAAACTTTCTTCATAAACCCAGATGGGGAGAGAGGGAATGACACATTGTTCCTTTAAGTAACACAGTGCAATTAGAATTTGAAGGATATTGTGTGTGAGCTCTTCAATGCTGACATCTGCAGAGATGAAAGGCCATTAGCATAAATTAATCATTAGTGAATACATCATGGTGCTATCAACCTAGAGGGAGAGAAATCTAGTGCAAAGTTTAGGAGTGGAAAAGTAAGATAACCATGGAACAGCAAGAATTTTTTATCAGACTCAAGTTTTGAGTGATATGTGGTCAGTCTCATTAGCATATCTTAATTAGGAATTAGTCTCTCATTTGTGGAACAGATTATTATTTAAAACAGATGGGGTTAGAAGTAATTAATTTATGCTTTGAAAAGGCAAATTTGGAGGCTGTTTAAATTATCTAGCTTTGTACAATACAAGCTTCCCACTTAACTCTTCATTCTTTCCTTTCCTTTGTATAAGACAAATAGTTCCTCAGAAAACAATCTTTTAGCTTTGAAATACTAATGAAATACAATTCCAGTTTCCCACTTACACATAACCAGGACTGCTCATCAATGAAAAGCAGAAAAATGTTATCAGTAAAAATAATGATAATAAAAGAAATATTGCTCATGTATAAATTCCTGCAGGCTTCTAAATAGAGCTTATTTCACTGATGTCTCCTAAGCATGCTTACTGTAGTTTCGATAGTGTTACAGATCCCAGTCCAAATAATCTGATATCCATCCAACACATCATAGATGGGAAACGATCTTGATACTGGGATAAATTTCTGCTGGCAATGTTTCCTTTAAAAAAATCTGAATAAGTATTTGGAAATAATAGTGTTTGCCTCAAGAGTTGATAAGTGAACTCTTGTCAGGTGTTTTTAAATCCTCACTCTGTGGCTTTTTTTTTTAATGGAGGAGATAATTGTTGATAGATGATAGGGAGAAGGTAAATTGGAATCTATTGCTAATTTATATATGATTTTTATTAAATTCACAAGAGTTGTTTTTCCTTCAGTTTTTAAAAAATGCTTGAAATAAAACTGTTTCCCATTTACAAAAAAAAAAAATGATGTTTAAGATAACCAAAAGTAGCTTTTTGAATAAAAAGACTGAGGTTGGTTCCAATTAGATATTCAAAACAAAAATCTAGGCTTAGAATTTTGTATTCCTAACACACCCATATCAGAGTTGATACACACATACATTCTCTATCTCTCTCATATGTCTTTCACTGACATATGCAAGCCATTTTGGGGAGTACCCCTGAAGTTGGTTTGGCAAAGGTTGGTACATTCCAATGACTCTTTGATGCTGCCTAACTAATTCTGCTCTGATTGATGAAGTTGCTTGGATGAGCAATGAAACATCTCAGATTAATACAGTTTGGTCCAGTTGCCATGTTTCAATCTTTAGACATCTTTGGCCTGGATGATTGAATCTTCACTGACATCTCTCTCTGTATGTATCTCTCTTGGTCTCTCTCTGTCTCTCTGTCTCTCTCTCCCTCTCCCTCTCTCTGTCTCTCCCCATAATGGCATCAGGCTTCTATCTCCCTATCTCTGCGTTATTTAGCATTCAAAGCCTTTTCCAGTCCTTTGATTCCATGACTTATGTGGAAATTAAAGACTGAAAGGAAACAAGAAGAATTCACTTTCATTTTACCATTTAGCCAAGCCAACATCTGGACAACTGATTACCAGATTATGGAACTCCCTGAGACTGTTTCACAGTTTGTTCCCCCTGTTTTACTGCAATCTATTTACATCTACCATTCTACTGTTAAGGGATTTATTGGCATAGCTAGGTCATTCTTTTCCATTATTGCACATCTGCCTAGTGCATGCCTTTAACAGTTATACTATCATATTTTAGACAGTATTCCAAGTCACAAAGGCCTTGATGTGTTAAATAAACACTTATTCCAAAAGACAATTTCAAAGATATGATGTTCCTCAATGATTTTATGACTCTTTACAACTTTATATATTTAGATTAGTTGGACTGAACTCCCACATTCCAGCACCACTAATTCTTGCATAATGGCTATAGAGATATCTATTACATCAAGGTTTAGAAGTGGCTGATCCCCTTTATTGGAATAAAGTCTTGCAAATCTTTAATATCTTAGCTTCAGATAATAAAGATCTGACAGATCATTTAAACTCCCCAGAGATGATGAATAATCCACTGATATAGAGATGCAAGGATAAATCATACCCATTGAGATAATTTTAGAGGTAGCAAGTAACAGAACAGAGATTTTAAAGCCAACATCTGCATGATAGGACATTGAGGTGCTGCAGAAGTGAGTGTGAGAGAAGTTTATTAATAAGTCTTTTGGACAGTCTTTTGGATCTTGCTGGTAATATTAATCCTTGCTGCTGTTGACCAGCTTTAAAAGTGAAACTGCAATATGCAGTCAAGACTTTTGTGAAAAATCTCTGAAAACTTTGTTATACTAACATGCAACCAGGTCAGCAGATCACATGAGCTAGCCCAAGAACATCTGCAGCTCCAGCTGCTTTCACCAAAATGGTGACAAATGGGTCATGCCACAGGCTCCAACCCTTTTAGATATTCATGTGATGTCAAAAGTCTCATATAAGTAGGACAAGGATGGTGCAGCATTGCTTTAATTAGATCGAGTGCTTCAACCTCATTGTGGCTACTGCTGAACTGGCTTCTTTTTCAATAGTCATGTAATGAGGTAATGCAGATGCACATGTGATTTGTGATGGATGATTCTTTGATGATTCTCACAAGGACTTATCTAAGCTCCACTTACAATCTTCTCACCACTGCTGGGCAAAATTGCCATTCTAATGCTGCCACTAGCATCTTTTCTCCTGAGGAATCTTCTCTACCCGTGTTTACTTAGGAAGAAGAAAGTGATAATCTTCCTTCATCAGTAGCTTTCATAGAGGGATAAACATGGGAGAAGGCCCTAAGGAATAAGAGAATTGGGTGCCACAGGCATAAGAGGTCCCTTAACCATGCCAGCTCTCTGAGAGCAGAATTATTTATTGCATCCTTGGACTGCCATCTAGTGGCTCTTATTTAAACCAACCTGGATCCTTTTAGGGAAGGACACACCAGAAGAACTGATGCCAGGCTTTTATGAGATGTTAGTGAGCATTTTTAGATAAAATTTATAAGCTCTCAAAATTAGAAGGTGATTGGAGGAAGTCCAACAGAGTTCTGAAGATAATCTCTTTAAGGTTATCTGGGAAGAGTTGGAACCTGTTGCTGCTGAGAAAATGGACAAAGCTCTTACAGAGATGAGTTTGCCATCTCTGCCCCACTAGGCTAGTATATACAGCCAAGATTGAAACATGAGGCTAGATCAGGACTATTGTGAATGCTTCATTACAGGAGGGGGAAATTCTATAGTCCTTGAAGAACAGCTGGCTTTAGATCCAGCTATATTGAACAACTAATACTACCAAGTCTCCAAGCCAAACTTCCCTTTTTAGGGAAAGTTATTGAGAAGACTGGTGGACCAACAACTCCAAAGGACTCTGAAGAAACATATTATTTGGATCTTTTAAAATTAGGGTTCAGATGTGGCTATAAGGCAGGAATCATGTTGATTATTCTTATGACCTGATCTAAGATAATTTTTAGATAAGGAGAATATGACTTAGTTTATTTTGTTGAATTTCTTTGTGACATTCAATACTATTCATAACTGTATTCTCCTGAATAGCCTGAAAGGTCTGATAGTAGATGATTCAACATTTTCCTGAATTTTATGGTTCCAATCAGTGGGTATATGGGAAGAAAGACTGGATCCTAGGCCAATTCAATAGGTGGTGAATTGGGGTCATGACCCTCTCTCCTGTTCTATCTTTTATCTACACAGAGATATGTAGAGGAAGTAATTCAGTAGTTTGGTGTGTATCCCAAATATCATATTGGAGATATTCAAATCAGTTCTAATCAGTGCTGTTAATTGAGAAGCTGATGAGAAAAGGACAAATAGAAAATTAAGATTGCCTTCCCTCAGGTAAAAGGCCACATGATTAGTTCCTTAGTATTTGATTTTCCAACATATTTACCATCTTTACCCATTACCTGGATTGAAAGATCACCCCCCCCCTTTTCATAAATTCTTTCTGTGTCAAAACCTCTTGGAATAAGATTTCTTTCCAATCACAACAGTTCTCAACATCTGTTGGGCTGAACACCACATTATTATCTGAGCAACAGGGCCTACAATCTATATGGTGGACAGATCTCAAGTGAACAGCAGAAAGAATGAGAGGTATGAAAGACTGATATGCTGCATAAGGAGGAAGGCTGGAAAGGCAGCAACAAAATATGAGGGAGATGGAACATTTAGTAGAAAGTGAAAAGCAAAAGAGCAGTAATTGCACTGAGTAGGTTGGGAGAGAAAAAGTATTTGGTGCTGGGGAAATTAGGCAACATAATCTGGAGGAACTGAACTGGATTTTCTGAACAGTTGCAAGTGACCATGAGTTCTGCATTTCAGCTTAGATCCCAATGGAGCAATAAAAATTAATTTTATTTTACTTTCATTCAGTAGCAAACTGAGCACAGAGAAATAATGAGTATTTCAAAATGATGTCCAAATGTTTGGATATGTCTAGTTTAATGAAAAGAAGGACTTTAGGGGTAACATGATAGCAATGTTCCAAAATCTAAAGGGCTGCCACAATTCTCCAAAGCACCAAAAAACAGAACAAGAAGCAAAGATGGAAATTAATCAAGGAAAGAACTAACCTAGCACTAAGGAGAAATTTCCTGAAAGTTAGAACAATTAATCAATGGAACGACTTGCCTCCAGATGTTTTGGGTGCTACAACCCTGGAGGTTTTAAGAAGAGAATGGATAACCACTTGTCTGAAATGTTATAGGGTTTCTTGCTTAAGTAAGGGTTTGGAGTAGAAGACCTCCAAGGTCCCTTTCAACTCTGTTATTCTGCTCCTTTTTTTGTAAGGATCATAGTACATATCCTATCATAATTGCACTTTTCCCCTAATGCTGTATGGATTTGAAAGCTTAAATATCTTTGAATGATGTGACTATTCTTTTAAAAAAGACTCATTTTGGGATTCTTTTATTTGTGAAACAGGAATACTTTGATGATAGTCACATTCCAGTAACTGGCATGGGGTTAAGAAAAGAAAAGAAAAGAAAAGAAAAGAAAAGAAAAGAAAAGAAAAGAAAAGAAAAGAAAAGAAAAGAAAAGAAGAAACCTAATTCATATAGAACATACAGGATTTAAATACAAATAATTGTAGCCTGAATAGAATGCAGCCAGCATGGCTTATTACTGGTAATCTAATCATAGGTACAGGCTCTTTTAAGTTCTTTTTTCTAAATGTCTTGAAATAATGAAAGAAATGGCAGTAGAGTAATACTGAGATGAATATAGATAAAATAATGTCATAGGATGGAGCTTCAATGTGTCATCATATTCCCAGGGACTTAAAACACATTTTATAACAAGTCACTGTCTTTCTACCTAAACAAAGAAGGAGAAGAGTGACACTTTGGTTCTGGATTCCTTGCCCACTTGCTTTAGACAGGAATTAGAAAAGAGGCAGGACCAGTGGAAAAGAAAAAGGAGGGACCAATTTCACTACAAAAGAAAGAATGTGACTGTTTATAACATACAGTGGTACCTTGGTACTGACGGCTTCAAAACTTTTTGAATTTGTTACTCGGCACATTTTGATGTGAAAATGTTGTCCTGGTACTCGTTTATTCAACATGTGGCAATAGGAAAAGAGGAATGACCCCAGAGAACAAACAGGAAGTCAGCCATGCTGGGAAAGTCACTGACATAGGAAAAGGGACAGACAGGAAGTCCTTCCCAGCCAAAACAAAGGGTCATGTGGTAAGTCATGTGGTTTATTTGGCACTCGTCATTTTTAGAACCATTATGCCTCCCAGAATCAGTTAAAGACAGGTACTGCGTACCAGTATATATTAAATGTACTTAATCTCCAAGAAATTCATGGAAGAATACACATGTTTTTCTCCCCTTTTTAAATTTTACAACAGTTCTGCAATGTAATTTGGGTTGATAGTAGACCACGACTTGAGGTTTAATGTTCAATGTCTTAGTTAGATTCTGACACTTTAACTACTAGACTACTTTGTTTGTCTTAACTTTTCTTTGGAGTTAACATTTGGCCATGGATGTTGGATCTGCATGCCCCTGTCTAACCACTATGATTATGGATAACCAGTTAACTAGAAGAATAGAATAGAATAGAATAGAATAGAATAGAATAGAATAGAATAGAATAGAATAGAATAGAATAGAATAGAAGCAACTGTGGGGCACAAGCCATATATCCAGCTGACACAAGATTCAAACCTAATTTCTATTTCTCCCTCCTATGCATTCCAATAGGCAGAGAGGTATCTGCTTTTGGAAATCTGTTTTGAATACAGAAGTTTAGCAAATAATACATCTATATTTTAAAAACAGAGCTAGAATAAAGAATATTGAATCTATACATACAAAGAATCACTGTAACACCTTGTTAGCATTTCAGAAAGGATTGTATACCAGTGCTCTTCTGCATAGATTGTTGATTTCAACCAGGAAAAAATTCCAAATTCTCCTAGCTGTGTGCTGTTGGTTCTATCATTAATGAATCATGTACCTCCTTTTTAAACAAATTACTGACATTTTAAACATAAACTGAACTTTGCATGATTGTCCTTTTTCTGTTTCCATTATTCTGGTAGAAGGGGGCAGAGCTTTTGTGACTGCTGTATGGGTGCTCTTGACCTGAGTCACCCTATGCTTGACCCTTCTTCAGTCCTGTGATAGTCAACCAGGCTACTTTCAGAAGAATGCTAGATCTGTTTTCAAAAATAGCTCACTGGCAGGAGAGGCATGTATTAATGAATTTGCTATGTATTGAGCCATAACAGATTGAAACCTCTGTGACATCTAAATCAGAAAGTTGACAGGTAGCTAGACATACCAAGGCTGTCTTCACATGATTTCTTCTGGCTTTTTAATAATTTTCCATTGATATCATATTCACCATTGTCATCTGTTGGCAAATTTTTAAAAGGTTTCTGGGTCATTTTAAAAGGTTGGGAACCAATGCAGTTCCAGGACCTCATATTGTGCCCCTGGCCCTAACTTAAACGATTCCAGCATGGAGACATGACAGCATGTTTCAGTGCTTCTTCCCATAAAAAATGAAGTATTTGCATGATATATAAAAAGGTAGACGGTCAGAGAAAAGGTTAGATACTGAAAGAAGTATTTGACTATTCAGTACCTCCACAAACAGTCTGAAGTAGTACAATCAGATTCTTATATTCTGTGAGGCTGCCAATTATTATGCTTCTGGGAGAGAAAAATGTAGCATTACTATTTGCTGGCAAGATTTTTAGACTTTTAATCTAGCTTTTTTTTCTTTTTGCATTGCATTTTTGTGCATATCTCTCCAGTCCAATTTATTCTCTCAAATATACCAAAGCTGCTGTTGCAACTTAGTCATAAAATGATCACAGAATCCCATTCTATTAACTAGCCCAATTTCTGTGGGCTACTCTAATCATCTTGCTGAGGAAGAAGCAGCTTTGGAAATGTATCTTGCTTCAAAAATAAAATCATGGGAGCTTAGCAGGTGACTGGTCACTGCAGGAATCTTACAGAGCTCCCTAGCTCAAAATGTGCCACTATTATTTAAACTGGGGGAGGGGAATTGTATGTTTTAGCATATAGCACAATAAGGCACCAAAGATAGGATGCTTGCCCATATTGATTGGAAAGAAGGTTGGGGCAGGGGTGAAGAACTTGGGGTACAGGTAGCCCAGGCACTAGCTCCCCTTAAAATTACCAATATTAGCTACTGTGGTCTTCTAGATTTTAATGGGAGAGAAAACTTTGTGGAGTATCAGTAAATGAGTTGGAACCAAAAGAAGTAGTATGTTCAGGTATATACACATATACACACTAAAGTTTTTCTCCCTTTCCTTCTGTGACCAATTGTCAAGCATTTAGCCAAATGGACTGCAGGTTAAATGCATCATGAAAACTTCAGCTTGTTGTCTACTAGGTATTAGCCACATATAAGCAATTACAATATTTTAAATTATTTGCATCTAGTAAATCTGCACTAGATACTAGCTGTAGAATTAAGGCACACTTTACATCAGAGTTCGCCAAACTTTCCAGCTTTGCAGATCAGCTGAGGGGGAGAGGGGATGGTTTTGCACGAGCAGTGGACAAGCACGCGGACAAGGGCAGCTCCTTCTGTGTGAGCAGTGGGCATGTATGCTCGCCACTCATGCAAATTTATTTATTTATGAGACTTATATACCGCTTTAAGTGCAAGCCCTCTCTAAGCGGTGTACACCAGTAAGCAATGTATATATATATATTTACATTGCCCCCAACAATCTGGGTCCTCATTTTACCTACCTCGGAAGGATGGAAGGCTGAGTCAACCTTGAGTCGGTGAGATTTGAACCACTGACCTGCTGAACACAGTCAGCTAAAGTGGCCTGCAGTACTGCAGTACTGCAGTACAAATGGAGCTTGCACACATGCACATGCAATGACACCACTTCCATGGCCCAGTTCTGAACAGCTCAAGGCCTGGTAGAGAGCTGCGTCCTGGGGATAGATGAAACAATAATATATTCTAGTATGAACTGAGACTTGACCTGATCCATTAGAATTAATTCCACATCAGCCAGGAATATAGAGTAAGTTTAGAACTTGTATGCATTCCCAAATTTCAAAATTTTATGTTGCAGTTTGTAATTCTAAAACACACAAACATGCACATATTAGGAGGAATTGCTAAGAAAAGTGTGAAAGAAGTAAGTACAAAAATGCATTTTTCTATTATGGATTGCACATGAAAGGTATGCAGACAAGGAAAAACAAAATCCTGTTTTAGAAGTGCTTAGGAAAATAGGTTATCAATAATTCTATAGAGCTCTCCCCCTCCCTTTGAAGTAAGAAAGGTAACAGGAATTACATTCACAGAATCTGTTCTTTACATAGCACTGAATAGTCATGCTCTTCCACAGCAAATCCATTGTGTGGCAGAATAATGAGCCTTAATTTCTAACTAACAGGAATAGTTTTACTCATCTCTTTTATTCACCTTAAATATATCAAACTGATTTCAGCAGATTTGTTTTCCTCTTTCAGTGCTTTTAGCATCTAACCAGAGTACATTTCCATTTTGTCCTTATATCCATGTGACCTAAAAACCTGCAGGTTTCCATGTCACATGATACAAATTTGAAGGAGTATCTACTATGTACAGAGGAATTTGTTGCTATGGTTGCAAATTAATATAGTAAAATAAGAGAATAGTATTACTTTACAGAAATGCACAAGAAAGTGGTTTGATTTAATGACAATTTGATTGAATTGTCCCACAATTGGACTGACTTCAGAGAAATGAATGAAACTTTTCTCCTGCTTCCAGGTGGTTTTGTATTTTCCTCTTATTTAGAATGCTGGGGGAATGACATGGAGTGCTGTAATAGTCTCTCTGTCATTGTCATGATTAAATAGTCAATGAGCCTTATCATTTCCACAAATTCTCCTTGTTAAAACTGTTTGGGAGAAGAATGCTTTTCTGCTCTTTGAACATATTTTTTTTCCCACTGTCTTCCAATGATTTTCTTGCTTTGCTGCTTTTTTCTATTTTCTGAACAAAAGAGAAAAGAGACCATTCTGCTGCTCTGGCTTCTTGTGATTGGTTCATTTTGTGTGTGTTCCTACCTTTTCCTCACATCCATAAACTATTAAAATCCTTCAATCTATCCAAGTGTGACCTCAGGGTATGGTCAAAAAACCTTTAAAAAGCAGCTGACATAATGTGATCAAAGCTCCATCTATGTTTTATGTGTATCACATGTCCAACAGACAAAAGAAATAGGCAAAGCTTTGATTGCTGCTATCATCCTGCCTTTCTTTTCCCTCACTCCCTCCAGACACCCTTGTATTTGTGTTATCTACTCCGTAACTTTACCATTACACCAACTAGTGGAATCTTACATTCTGTGCTAGCTATTCCAATTTAACTTGAATTTCTACTCAGCTCTCTGAATATCTTAAATTTTATTGACCTATTTAAATCAAACTTTATTTTAAAGTTCCTTCCAACTGGGGCTGTTTAACATTTCTTACAAGAAGAGGATGTGCAGTAGGCCAAATGTCACTGGCCAAACATTTACTGTGTTTAAGAATAGGCAATGGCAAGGCTACAAATGGTTCCCCCCTGCATAAGAAGACCACTTTTTCTCTGAGCTGTCTGTTTCTGTGGCATTATACCTGTGTAGCGGCCTGCTTCAGCTGATTCTGCTAAATTGTATAGAAAGTGGTGAGGAGGTCATCCAGCTTGGCATCTCACATGGAGTCAGTAATGAAGAGCACAAAGTTTGCCAACCAGCTATGTCAACACTCCTAGCTCTCTAGAATGATTCCATCCAAAAGGGCAAATTATTGGGCACTCTTCACTCTCATATCAAGCCTTGCATCCCAGAAAAGCAAATGGATCATTAACAGCTAACTTCTCACACCATTTCAAAAATGTTTCAGGCAAGGTATTTATTGCATTTGGTTCAGCACAATCTAGACTCTTTGACGGAGGCTGCCTTCTCAGTTGTTCCATCCATATGCAGTAAAACCTCACCCCACCATGAACCGGAGGCAAGAGATGACCATGCTGTTACCAAAACCTGCTAGAAACATGATGGTATTTCCTATCCAAGATCTGCTCACCAAAAAGTGGTGACAGTGATCCTTTGTGAGATCTCAATTGGTACCGTAAATAGTTGGATGCAAATGCCTTTACATAAAGCTGGGCTCCAGAAATAACCTGTGTTATCACCTCTTTAGCTGCATAGCAGCAAATCTACCTCAGCCTCTGCCAAGCTGGTTATCCTGAAAATACTAGATTGTCCTAATTTTTCCTTCAGGGGAAGAACTGCTATTGATGTATGCTTCTGGAAAATCAATAAAACTCACATGTCTGAGAAATGGAATTTTATTTTATTTTACTTTATTTTATATATCCCTACTTCTAGGGATAGTTGTATCAAAATATTTACAATGGCTGCACAAAAAATAAATGTTGAGAAATGGCAAGTATGACAGAACGTAATCTAGCAAATACATATAAAAACAGTATAATGGAGAAAGCAAGAAAGAAAATACTGTTTATACTAAACTTGCAATTCTGAACCCCTCCTTAACTTTTCATATCACTCAGGTACAATAAAGCAGAGAGCATATTAGCAACTTCCTAAGTATAGTTTCCATTCATTATTTTTAACTGATCTATGTGGCAGGAAGGCAAACTGTAACTATGATGTAATAATAAGTCTTTCCACTTTCATATAGCAATTTTCTGCTTGGCCCTCTATTTGCAAAATTTAATTAGCCGGGCTTCTTCTTCTCCCTTGGGAGACACACTATATGCAATTAAAATGGGGGGAGGGCAGTTAAGATGGGTACACACACACACACACACACACAAACCAGAAGCTTTGTTTCTATTATCACAGAATTCTGACTCAGGAACCCTGTTTTATACTACAAATAATTTCTTTCTTGACCAATGCAATATTAAGGTCTGCCCACAACACACATTATATATTATAGTTTAAATGCAAGTTTCAATATTGAAAGCCCTACTTTAACAATGTTTCACCCCCTCCCATCCCTCATTCTATTCAATAAAAGGAGAAATTGTTAACAGTTTTATCTAATTTGATGCTGGGAGATGAGATCCCATGACCCAGAGTTGAATGCCTAAAGGATTGACAGCTTGAAGAACACAAACTTTATGGACCCAACAGTTCTATGTTCATAGTGTAGCTTTATAAAATGGATATACCAAGTTTTGTTGGAAAGTTGCATATTTTAATGACATGCTTTATAATTATGAATATTGTTTGCCTTTCTCCACCCTACCCATCTTCCTTTACCATTCACTTCTTTTTTATTCTCCAGTGGCTACTGCCTTTTATCTTCAGCAACAGCAGCACTATTCTTTACATGACAATAAAGAGTGGAAATTAAATACTTTAAAACATTAATTTTAAAGTTACAATTTAGATAATATTAAAACAGGTTGATTTTTCACATTTCATATCTTTTAATTCCAAGGAATTTTTTTATTAAAAAAATGAAATGCACAATGAAGTAACATCTCTCCCATTCCAAATTTGGAAAATAGGCACAGTGATAAATGGAACTGGTTATGGAACAATTAGATAGCTTAGGAGATGCAGGTTAGTTTGAGAAGTAGTTCTGTCATCCAGTATTTCATTGCTATCCTTCAGCATCAGATGACTGAGGCAAGTACCTCATTTTACTTTATAATGTGTCCAGCTCTAACACTGTTTAATTTGGAAGGGAGGTTGATACTTCTAATATCTCACTTCATTATATCTTCTTGGATTACTAGAAATGGATGGTGGTATTCATGGGTGATATGCCATGCTGCTGAAGGATCAAGAAGGAAATTGAACAACTTATTTATTTCTGCCATTTCAGCTGTCAGTGAAGGAGAACACTGAGGCCTTTGAATGGAGTCTGAGAGATATCATCTCTCTACTCTGAAGATTCTTCAACCATATTCATGGTCTTAAATTCATAACAGAAGAGGGTCTATAGCAATTCTCTCTTATGGAGTTTTCTATCTTTCAGCATGTTGGGTGAGTAGTATATTCATTATTTTTGGCAATCTTCTCATAGCAAAGTGAGTTATACAACCCCCCCCCCCACAAGTCCCCCAATTTCTAATCTTCCCTCTCTATTTTACCCTGACAACTCTCATTTTTTCCTGAGTACAAGATACAGGATCCCAATAATGAAGCTAAAGCAAAAGCAGATCCAGGCCAGTATAAAGGAATATCCATGGTGACCGTCTTTGTAATACTGAGGAAATCGGGCAGTATAGATCGAGGCAGCAATCAAAATAAACAGCCCTGTGAAAACAAAAGCAACCAAACAAATAAATAATAAAATAAAGCAAAATTGGGAAGACACTTTAAATCTTTAGTTCATCCAAACAATTGTAGATTTCACACTGAAAAGAACTGGAAAGAAAAGGATTAACCTACTTTATTTGAATATTGAAAAAAATCCATCTGCTTTATTATAAAATAAAAATATATTTTGTTTTGAGTCACATTATTTACAGTATGGTTACCTTATCAGATGGTTTTTTTTTAAAAAAAAAAAAATCAAATACAAAACCTAACACTAATACTGATAGGACTCAGTTCATGTCTGCAGTTATTCCATATAGAGCCATAACTGATAACCTGAATGCAGAACACATTATTTTCTCCTAGTCATTTTTTCTGTCTTTTCTATCACCATGCCTGATAAAAAGTTCTTGAAAACTCCAATGCCTGCATGCTACTTTGTAATCTTGAGTTGATGTAAAGAAGACTGTCTCAGTCTACAGTCTCTTATGTATAGACAAGTCTACCTGAATGCCTTGGAATTTATAACTGTTATACTTTCATCTCTGGAGTAGGCTCCTGATACCAGTAGTAATGTAACTGTTTCTGTACCCTGTCAAGGAAGATAGTATCTATTTCCACATGTACTGAACGATTTTTCATTTTTAACATTGAGCCCCTTGTCAAATTTCCCCAAGTGAAAAAAAAAGTATAGAAAGTAACCATGATGAAAGACCCTTTTCATCAGTAGCCTTCACAATTATAAAATGCCCTCCTTGTAGAATTTTTCCTGGTAGCTTAACAGCTATCAAAGAAAGAAGGCATTATGTTTAAACTTAGGTTTTCTATTTTCTTATCTCTGATAAATATTTTATTGTTTAAGCAATGGACTATGTGCCTCTTGGATCCAATAAAACTATATAAAGTACTAGAATAGAATAGAGCTGGAAGGGACCTTGGAGGTCTTCTAGTCTAGCCCCCCATTCAAGCAGGAGAACCTATACCATTTCAGACAAGTGACTGTCTAGTCTCTTCTTAAAAACCTCTGGTGATGGAGCACCCACGATTTCTGAAGGCAAACTGTTCCACTGGTTAATTGTCCTCACTGTTAGGAAGTTTCTCCTTAATTCCAGATTGCTTCTCTCTTTGGTCCCTTTCCAACCATTGTTTCTTGTCCTGCCCTCTGATGCTTTGGAGAATAGTTTGACCACCTCTTCCTTGTGGCAGCCCCTCAAATACTGGAATACTGCTATCATGTCACTCTTATTTCTTTTTTTCTTTAGACTAGCCAAACCCAACTCCTGCAGCTGTTCTTCATATGTTTTAGTCTCCAGGCCTTTGATCATCTTTGTTGCTCTTCTCTGAGCTTTTTCCAAGGCCTCAACATCTTTTTTGTAGTATGGTGACCAAAATAGTTTGCAGTATTCCAGGTGTGGTCTTACTAGGGTTTTATAAAGCGGTACTAATACTTCACGTGATCTTGATTTTATGCCTCTGTTTATACAACCCAGGATTGTATTAGCCCACTGCTAGCTCATAGTCAAGGGATCGTCCACTAGGACTCCAAGGTCCCTCTTATAGTTGTTGTTTTGAGCCAGATCTCACCTAATCTGTATTTAAACTTTTGATTTTTCCTTCCTAAATATAAAACTTTGCTTTTCTCCATATTAAAACTCATTTTGTTGGATAGGGCCCATTGTTCAACTCTGTCAAGATCTTTTTGGATTCTGAGCTTGTCTTCTGGGGTGTTGGCTATTCCTGCCAGTTTAGTGTCATCTGTAAGTTTGGTGTCATCTGCAAATTCAATTCCCTCATCTAAGTCATTTATGAAGATATTAAAGAGTACTGGGCCTAAGATGGAGCCTTGTGGTACCCCACTGCTTACTTCTCTCCATGTGGATGTAGTACCATTGAGGACTATTTGCTGAGTATGGTTTGTCAGCCAGCTACAGATCCATCTGATGGTGATGTTGTCTATCCCACCTTTTTCTAGCTTACTAAGTAGCAGGTTGTGGTCTACTTTGTCAATTGCCTTACTGAAATCTAAGTATACTATGTCCACAACATTTTGCTGGTCTACTAATTTAGTCACTTTATCAAAGAATGAAATAAGATTGGTTTGGCATGATCTGTTTTTGACAAGCCTGTGCTGGCTACTGGCTATAACTTTGTTTGCGTCTAGTTGTTCACAGATCTGTTTTTTTATTATCTTTTCCAGCATCTTCCCAGGTATTAATGTTAGACTGATTGGTCTGTAGTTTCCTGGGTCTGTTTTTTTTTTTTTTTTTCCTTTCTTGAAGATGGGAATCACATCAGCCCTTTTCCAATCATCAGATATTTCCCTAGTGCTCCAGGATTTTTGAAAGATATATTGCAATGGTTCTGACATAACATCTGCCAGCTCCTTCAGAACTCTGGGATAATCTGTCGGGTACCAGTGATTTATAATCGTCAACGTCAAATAGGTATTCTTTTACCATTTTCTTGCTTATTTTAATTTTTGTTTCTAGTTTATCTTTTGTAGTAGTTTTTTTTATATGTTGGGCTATAATTTCTTTTTGTGTGAAGACTGATGCAAAGAGTGAGTTAAGCAGCTCTGCTTTCTCCCTACTGCCTGTTACTTCCTTGCCATCTTCTCTCTTTAGTGGATCTACTGTTTCCTTGACTTTTTTCTTGTTATTAACATGTTGAAAGAAACTTTTTTTATTGTCCTTGATTTCTGTTGCAAGTCTTTCTTCATTCTGAGCCTTTGCTTTCCTGATTTCATCTTCGCATGTTCTGGCTGTCTGCTGGTAATCAGCCTTAGTTATGTGACCCTCTTTCCATTTTTTTGTACTTGTCCTTTTTGTCTTTCAGTTTGTCAGAGAGAGCTTTGTGTAGCCATGCTGGTTTCTTCTTGAATTTTTTGTTTTTCTTTTTCAGTGTATTGTTATATATTTCCATGCTTCTTGCATTGTTTTCCCCTTTAGGATTTTCATCCATGGAATTTTTCCTAGGTTCTCTCTGAGTTTGTTAAAATCACCTCTTTTGAAGTTTAAGACTCTGGTTGGATTATTTTCTATTGCTTGTGTTTGCATTATATTGAATTTCAGTATGACATGATCACTTTCACCCAAGATTCCAGCAACTTCAACTCCCTCTATCACTTCTTATTTGTTAGTAAGAATTAGATCCAGTATAGCTTTACTTCTAGTTCCCTCCTCCACCTTTTGAATGATAAAGTTGTCAGCTAGGTTGGTTAAGAATCTGTTTGATCTCCCACTCACTGCAAAGTTTGTCTCCCAGTTGATATCTGGATAGTTGAAGTGTCCCATTACTACCGTGGTATGCTTCCTACATACTTTTGTTAACTGGCTGGCAAAGAGTTCATCTATTTCTTCTGATTGGTTAGGTGGCCTATAATATACACCTATGGCAATGTCATTTTTTCCCCTTTTATATTGACCCATATACATTCTGGAGGGATTTTATCTTTGATCACGTGCATTTCTCTTTTTGTAAATCTATTTCTTTTGAACAATTTGTATCCATCCATCAGTACATTCCAGTCATGGCTTTCATCCCACCAGGTTTCTGTAATGCCAACTATGTCATACCTGCCCTCATGTACTATTGCTTCTAGTTCAACCTGTTTATTCCCCAAGCTTTGAGCATTTGTATATAAGCATTTAAGACCTTTATGCCTGTCTGTGGGTACGTTTTCTGCATCTCCTGATTGTTGTTTGAGTTTTTCTTTTTTTCCTTATCATTCCCTACCTCATTGTTTGATTTGTTTTCTTGAGACTTATGACTGATTCTGTGTTCTAGAGATTCTAAAGCATGGGTGTCAAACTCACCATGTCACATGACGTGTCATGACATGTCACAACTTTTTTTGCATTGCTGGAGCTGAGGTGGGCATGGCCTCATCATGATGCAACCAGTCTGCAGGTCAGCAGTTTGACACCCCTGTTCTAAATATTAGTCACCGTTCCCCCTTGATTTTAGTTTAAAGCCCTACTGATGAGTTGGGCCACTCTTTTTCTAAGTACATTTTTTCCTTCACGTAGGAAAAGCAGTCCATGGTCCAGGAAACCAAAGTTTTCTTGGAGACACCAACCCTTTAGCCAGTGGTTTATTTTTAGAATTCTTTGTTCCCTCAATGGGGGTTGGTCTTTTGTTGGTAGTACTGATGAGAACCCTACTTGTGCTCCTAGCTCCTTAACTTTATTGCCTAGTTGCTTATAATCTCTCAGTATTGTACTCAGGTTCTTTATTGTGTCATTCGTCCCAATGTAAAGGAGGAGGAAAGGGTAGTAATCTGTGGGCCTAATTATTTTGGTTAGGTTCTCGGCTACATCTTTGATTTTTGCTCCAGGGAGACAACATACCTCCCTGGATTGTATGTCTGGTCTGCAGAAGGCTGATTCTGTTCGTTTGAGGATAGAATCTCCTATTACCAACATTTGCCTTCCTTTTTTGGGGGGGTGCAGTCTGGGGTGCTTTTCTGTTTATCTCAGTGTGTTTGTTGAGGTGACTCTTTTAGGGATATTTGGTGTTGTTTCTTTGCTATGTGTCTGCATGTTTTCTTTGAGGGGGAGGTTGTGGGTCTACATCTTTCCATCTATGGGGAGAAATCGATTGCTCAATTTTAATGGGTCTGCTTCTGGTTGGGTTAGATTGGGCAGTAGGGGTTTGTTAGATGTCTGCTGCTTCTTTCTTTGATTATTGTGTTTCCTTCTATGTGTGACATACATCCATTTTTCTTCCTCCAAGGGTTTATCAGTAGGGTCAAATCCTCTGGGAGTTATTTGTTCATTATTAGGTTCAGTTTGGATATAGCTTTCTTGTGTAGGTTGGATTTTGGCTAGGGTTGCCTCTAAGTCCCTTACTTTTTCCTCTAATAGTTCACATGGTTTACTTCTAATGCATGTATCATTTGGGTGTTCTTTGGGCATAAGCACATACATGGAACATGTATTGCATATCACAATAGTATCAGTTGCCTGTTCCATGAGTTTGTTGTTTGAAAATCCCTCTTTTTGGTTGGTGGATGTGGTTTGTTATTAGCCTTGTTTCTTTCTTCTCTGTTCTAGGTAATTATGCCTATTTTTTTCCTATCCTTTTTCTGTCTGTTTGTGCTTGTTTTTCTACCTTATTTTTTAACCTTCTTACTATTATGTTAGTTTTATTTATCCTTTTTTCCCTCTATTTTTTTAAGTTTTTTCACTCCAGTTCCTCCCTGCCTTATTATTTAAGATTAGCCTTGTTAAGATTTGCCTCTTTATTAGTCTATTCTTTCTCGATTTCTAATGTTCCACTCTTGTCCTTATTATTTGCCTATTTATTTAGCTTTTGCTTTCTGTCCTGTATTTATTTCTATTCTTTACTGGGAGTCTTCCTCCCTTCCTATTGGGACGTCAAACTTAATTGTTGCCTTCACTTCCATTGCTTGCTGCTCCTGCCTCGTTGTTTTCTCTGCCAACTCTAGTCTGTCTTTTGGTGCTCATCTCTGCTCTGGTCAGGCCTCCAGTCAGCTTTCCAGTCAGCTCAGCTCCACTGTCTGGTCTGCTCCTCTCAGCCAGCCACTCAGTTTTAGAGATCAGAACTCTCTAGCTCGAAGAGTCTCTGTTGCTGCTGCTGCATTTTTCCCCTCCTCAGATTTTGCCACTACCAATTCTTCATAGCCCATGGATTGCTCCAGACCTTTTGTCCTCTGCCAGATCAGGCTAGCAGGAGGTGAGGGAGGGGGCTGCTGATCTTGCTGGGGAGAGAACATTGATCAAGTCCTCTACCTGGGGCAAGTCACTGGGGAGGGCTGTGGGGCTGGAAGGATGCAAGGAGAGGGCTGTGGTAGTCAGGCTGCCTCTCGTTTGCTGGGTCCTGGGTTGGGCTGCCTGGCTTCCCCCTCGAGCTGAGATGCCTAGATTGGGGTATGGGTCTAGGCAATTACTGAATATACTGTGACCCACCGGTTCACTGCTTCCAACAGTCTCCCTTGTCTGCTGTTCACTGCTGGTTCTAGATATAATACTTCACATAGTATTAGATAAGGTTTCCAACTTGAGCAGGGAGTTGGACTAGAAGACCTCCAAGGTCTCTTCCAACTGTGTTATTCTGTTAGATTTACACATCATAACTATATACCACCTTTCTCCAGTATTTTGGACTAATTTCCAATTTGCTATAGATAAAAGCTTTCCTTACAGCAAATCAGCATAATGGCTCCAGTGATGTAGAAGCGTTTCCCCTTCTCCATGGTGAAGAGCTGTACCACGAACATGACCAAAGAAATGAAGGAGAAGATGATGGCCAGGATCATGAAGGCCTGCACAGCCTTGAGGGCAGCTAGAGACACAAGGGAAGAAAGAGAGAAAGGAACACAGGAGTTAAATGGATAGCAATACACCATTAAAGCAATATCCATAGATGAAAATAAGCAGTATATTACCCATGTCATCATTGTTAAAAACAAGGTTCTGGCAACTGCTTTCTGAACATTGCTTCCAGATCCCTGAGGAGTTTGTTTTGCCAGAAATGGTGGTTACCATCCAGACCTAAAATAAAGCAAAAGAAGCTTTCATATTTGGATTACTTCCCTTTAGGAAACTGACATCAAGCTAAAACTGGAAGCCAGTTTAGCTGAACTTTTGCAAAACTGTCATCAATAATTACTAGGTTTTCCACAAAGGCTGATGTTTTTGTACCAAAAGACATTTTGGATTATGCTGCAATATAGCTGATACTAGAGTGCTTTTTCAGCAATGCACATACAATAATATATTATTTGAATACACATAATATAATTGCAAATGTTGATATGTTTAAGGTAATATATACTTAGAAAAAATGTCTGCCAAAATGGAATGCAATTATTGATGTGAAATTTAACATTAATTTAGTAGGATGTATAGTAGAATGATTTATCTGAACAGAAAAACAAGATATTTATGAAAATAGTTGTTGTTGCAGGATCCAGTCTGGGTTGGTCACTGAGACCAGAAGTTTAGTCTTCCAGGTTTTTTGACTCCGGGAACTTCTCTCTACTGTAGTGTGTGCTTTGGGCTATTCTATGCATCTTATGTATGTGGTGCCTTCTTATTGGTTGATTGGTGTGTTGATGGCTGGCTATTGGCTGTTGTTTCTTTGTATTGCCAAATCCTCAGCTCCTAAATATCTGATAAGCTGGTGGTAAATCAACACTCCTGTTGACTGACAAGGGGCTCGTTTCCCAGACTTCAATCATTTCACTGGCTATCTTTGTACCTGCACGGCCAACAATCTTAGTTGCTGTGAAATTGAATATACAGTATATCCTTGTTCATTGCAATTTATTTGCCTTCATTTGATAGTTATTGTTGCTCAGGAAATACTGTAATTAACAAGTCCCAATTGGAAGCTCATCAAAATCCATTTTGAGTTTCTCTTACTCTTGGGGAAGGGGAGGAGAGGAGATTGGTTTCCAACAAGTGAAATAGCCAATTATAAACTATTTATTCAAAAAAAGCCTTGTTGTGTTCAAACTACTTGCAAAATGGCTTTGGGATTGCTGTTGTAGCAAATTTGGAAATGTTTGAAACCAATCATGATCTAATATATAGAAACTGGGGAAAAGAAACTCAATGGGTATAAAATGAGAACATTGAAACCTAAGAACTGCCAGCTGGATTAAACCAAAGGGCTATTTATTCCAGCACTATATCACACAGCGTCATGTCTGTTTCATCTGAGAAATTTATGAGACAGCTCTTTTCACTGTTGTTTCCCAGAGGCTAGTGTCTAAGGTACAGTATGCTGCATTTATTCTGGAGACAGTTTACAGCCATTCAGGCTACTAGTCACCAATAGCTATGCCTTCCTGAAATCTCTACTTCGCTCTTAAAACATTTAAAGTGATAGCTATTATTATATTTATCTCTCTTGAGATTTGGGCTTCTTGGCTTGTGATAGGAAGACATATTTACTGCTTTGTTCTAGGTAATCAAAATGAATTAGCTTTGACATTCGACACCTTAATACAATCATATACACATTCCTTTGAAAACTGTATGATATGGTGATGGTTGCTCCAACTGATGATGCTTGTCCTTGTACACTAGGTATAAAGAACTGCCTTATACTAGTTAACCTATTTCATCATCAAGTATTCAGTATTTTCTGTTCTGACAATAAGTCTCAATGGCTTGAAGCAGAAGCCTCTTATATCATTTTGTACCTGATCCTTTTCAATTAGAGAAAGATCTAATTGAGACCCAAATGGATGATCTACTACATGAAAACTACTACTGTGCCACTAAATATGATCCCTTTTTAGAGATTATTTCAGGAGAGCTAGCCCATCTGTTCACATTCTCCTCAGCCTTCTGTTCACAGGGTTTGGAACTACTTCGTTAACAAGCCAGAAACTCAGGATTACCTTTTTCAAAAAAGAAAACAGAGATTCTCAACTTTAGATTTTACCAGATATGCTAAAACAGACTTTCTCTGATGGCCCCTTGACTATTTATTGAAGAGCTGGAATCTAATAATTAAGATTATTAATTCAGTAAAATTTAGAACAGCAAATTCAGGAAGCCATGATGTGAATGATACAAAAGATGGTCAATTCAGAAAAGTCTACTTTAATTACTGACACTGAATTAAATAAAAATGTTTGCCTCCTCATCTCTTGCAATAATATATTTTAATTATTGCTGCATTTACTGTATTCTGTTTATAGTACAATGCATTTATAAATCATAAAGAAAGGCTGAAAAACTCCCATTCATGAACATTTACAGGTGAGGGGGCCAAAACCACAAAAATTGAACTGCAAATCACATGAAACCTTGTCTTTTTTTTTTTACTGTACCCTGCCCACCTCAGATGATCTGTTCCCATTGCAGTTGCCATAATATCAGAAGCCAGACTGGCTGTTCCATGAAGGATCCTCCCTATGGTTTTGAGAGTTCTCAGTTACAATGCAACCACATTCCCATATTTTAAAAAAGTGCAAATCATTTATTAATAAGTATCCTTTAGAAATCATTACATTGCTAGATGCCTGGAGAATGTGATAGGAAAGGTCATACTTCCAATGTCATGAATATTGTAGTCTTTCAACTGGATTTTCTATATGATCTAAGCAGGCTCAGAATTATTTTCTTGTTGATGTATTTGTATCTTTAAAATGTTTTTAATATAATCTGATGTTAGCTACCATTTCATTTATATATTGACCCCTTAGGCTATAACTATGTTTTCCACGCTTCTAGGTTATAGTAAGCAGAATACAGATCAATTTAGAGCAGATTTATTTAGAAGAGGCTAGCGCTATTTTGAGTTTGTATATTAAAATAAACATAATGCAACTTTAAAAACAAAGGCTAATGAGATATATGGGCATCATTTTTTTCAGAGCCTAGTCTCTGTTTCTTGATATTACTTTAAGAAAGGGCATAGGACAGATGACACTGAATTTTTATAACTTACATGAAAATGTAAGTTATAGCTTTCCTTGTAAAAGCTATCCAGATGGATGTAACTGACTGTTCCTGAGCTTTAAAAATATATATACGTTGTACAAAAAAGTAATTAGACTGACTACTTCAAATGATAACTACACAGCTGATAGGGGGCTATTTGATATGTTGGAGTCTGTGGGACCAAATATGGAGAAGCGGAGTAAAGAACAGAGCATTTTTGTTCTGGCTGCTTACTTCATAAAATATTTGGAGGAAATCCTTGGGGGGAAATCTAACTGCAGATCTGCTATCTTCCATATTCAAATGAGAGTCATGGGAATCTGGATTGCATATGACAAAGATATTCCTAAGCTTCTCTCCCTGTAAAATTCTATTCTCCTGATTTCTGATGAGGGGGGACAGATGCCAAATACTGGAACAACTGAGTGCTGAGAAAACAAAGAATTTATTGTGGTTTCCTGAGTTTTTTTGGCTTCTAAATATCTTTCCTGTTTTTGTTCAATGGTATGTTGGCTTGTATGCCATGGGTGTGTTTGTGTGTATGTATGAGTGTGTATAAAATAAGTAGGCTGTTTCAGATAGAAGTATCCAGCAGATGTCATCATAAACTAAAGCAAAGGAGCCAGTTGATATGTAAATATACTGTAAGTGTGGCCAAAGCAATAATGAGTAACACATTCCACTGTCTTCCTGCTTAGTTCTCTTCTACTGTTTATCAGCTAGCAGTCCAGAGTCAATGCTGTGAAATCCAAAGAGGCTTATTTTCTAACAAGTATACTTATTCATGCAACACTGGGTGTGGATCGAAAATCAGTCCACAGCTGATTTTTAGTACATTGTTTTCTTTTCCAAAGGAAGTGGTGGAAAAAAGAATCTTGAATTTTGAATCTTTTATCAGAAGTTTTGTAAAATCCACAAGTACTTCCCCACTACCCCCAGAATTGCTCAGCCATACTATTGAACCATTATAAAATAAATAGCTGGAAGAAACTGTTTCCTCTTATTTGCTTATCTCCTGAGGGCTATCCTCATTGCGAGCTTATTGAGATTAGTCTAATTAAGAGAACATAACAGAAATTATGTAGTTTAGAGCTAATGTTCCCAACACTATCAAATCAACCGTACATTAACTTTACTGCAATATTCATAGTAGTCTATAATAGCGGTAACGATAATTTGGGGGTTCTTTTGTCTTTTGTAAAGGAAAACCTGTTTGATTACTTGTTTATGATTGATGTTAGCAAAACTAAAATCATCTTAAATTTATTTTCCCAACCTGGTCTCCACTGGACTTCATGCCACATTGTCAGTTGCATAGACTTTGGATTATGGAAATTCCAGCACATCAGGAGGGAACCAAATAAGACTAGACTGCTTTACGTTTAGTCCAAAATGGTTGTTCTTTTGAAATATCAACCAACTTACACATGAAAGGTTTTTAATATAAGACAGAGAGAGAGGGAGATGAGAGGGAGAGGGAAAGAGAAAGTCCACAAGGCAATTCCTGCTCAATTAGAAAAAACAGTGGACTTCAAAACTTATTCACACAGTCATCAAGGGAAATCATAAACATCAGAAAAGTCTCTAGCTCATGTTGGCTTAATTTTTTATACCTATTGTAGGAGAAGAGCCATGTTAGTCTATGGTAGACAAAAAACAGGAAACTCTGGGATCACTTTCCAGACTAACACATTTTATTAAAAGACATAAGATTTCACAAGCTACAGCATCAAATACTGAGCTATAGTTCCCAAAGGCCTGTGCCTTGTAAATAAAATGTGTTAATTTGAAAAGTGCTAATAGATTCATTCTGATTTGTGTATCTGTGCCTGTCCATGTATGTGTATATGTGTGTCGATGTGAACTTTGTTTTTAGTGGACTGTATCTAAATAATCAACTAAGTAGTTTAAATTCTTCAAGCAGCATTAGAAAAGGCTACTTTGTGACCAAATTATATAAACAGGTCCTTATTGCCTATTGCATATCCATGACATTATAGCATTTTTGATATTTGTAGAGTTCTTGATGTTCCCTGAAGTTGGATGTTTGTGTGTGTGTGTGTGTGTGTGTTGCAGATATTTCATTAGCCTACTAGGTAAAATCCTCAGAGCTTGAAAGGATTGGGGTTTGCAATGATTAGTAATAATAATAATAATGAGGAGGAGGAGGAGGAGGAAAAGTAGTAGTAGTAGTAGTAGTAGTTGGAAGGGACCTTGGAGGTCATCTAGTCCAACCCCCTGCTCAGGCACGAAACCCTATACCATTTCAGACAAATGGCTGTCCAGTCTCTTCTTAAAAACTTCCAGTGTTGGAACATTCACAGCTTCTGGAGGCAGGTTGTTCCACTGATTAATTGTTCTAACTGTCAGGAAATTTCTCCTCTAGTTTGCTTCTCTCTCTGGTTAGTTTACATCTATTGCTTCTTGTCCTGCCTTCAGGTGCTTTGGAGAATATCTTGATTCCCTTTTCTTTCTGGCAGCCCCTGAGATATTGGAACACTGCTATCATGTCCCTCCTCATCCTTCTCTTCATTAAATTAGACATACCCAGTTCCTGCAACTGTTATTTATATGTTTTAGTCTGCTTATATGCAATGGCTCATCCTGTTACTATTGACATTTCTTTAGACCTCTTATCTTTTGTCAATCATAATATCAAATTAATTAAACAAATCTCAAATGCATGTAAATTTTGTTTAGAGGAATTTATACAATGTGGCCCAAAATGCCGAGTACCATGGAATTTAACGGGTGCATTATCTCAAGCCTACTCTTGAGAAATTCTTTGTTTCCTGACCAAGGGTGTGGTAGGAGGCCTGTCTTTTTTGTACAGAATGAAAAAAATCCTTTTGGAATTTACAGAGGGGGGGAGGCATAGTACTGCTTACTTTATTCAATGCATAAATAAATACATTTTTACATTAAAATTGCCTTATCTGCATCATTTCCTGGAATAATGTAACTGAATTATTGAAAGAAATACTAAACAGAAGAAAGCTGTGTGTGATGATCCAATCCTGACATCTAGACTTCCTTCTCTTCTGATTCTTGGTTGATTTATTTGATGCTCTAGGAACAAAGTCTTTAAGCTCAACATTTTGGAAGAGTGGAAGGAACAAATTTAGAAGAAAATTGCTTTGTGTGGGGTCTTGCATGGTTTCTCAACCATGGCAACTTTAAGTTATGTGGACTTTAACTCCCAGAATTCCCAGCCGACATCCCTGAATTTTGAATTCTGTTCAGCTACAGGTAATTCCCAGTCATAAAATCACAAAATTACAGAGTTGGAAAGCACCTCAGAGGTCATTTAGTTTAACCTCTAGCCAGCAAGTGCAAGTTTAATTCTATTGTTTTTTAATTATCTCAAAGGGCAAATAAAATTGGTACATGACACATCAAAAGAAAAATAGTTATACAGATTCATTATACAGTATAGTATTAGTAGTGTATATGAATGCAAGCAGAACTAATCAGTCATAGACTGAAGATTTTAAAAGTTCAGTTAATCGAAATGAGTTAATTTACCATATTGTTATTTTTTACTTTTTTAATGCAGAAAAGACATTTCTGTAATAGTATTGGAAATGAATGGTACTACTCTGCTTGTCAGAGTTTGATAGGAAATGGTGAAATAAAAGTTAAAGCTTTGAAAGGAAGAATTAAATCTGTTTTCACTTATTATTTGGATATCCACTTAGTTCTATATTTTTTAACAGAGATACTAGCATGCTCAACTCAGTGCTAACATTCATACTGTGGTAGAACCTATTTTAATGATTTTAGTGCTCAATACATCAGGAAAATATTAAATATATAGGTAGCTAGAGAACATTGTCAATACAGGTTTATATTTTTCTTTTGCATTAATTCAACCACTTTTATTTAGTTTTAAAAATGACAATACAGAAATGTGTAAAAGACATCCTTTGTTCCTAGATATTATTGTGCTTTTGTCTCTGCTGATCTGTATTTGTAAAGTTACAGAAACCTATAATCTTGAAATGAGAGAGGACACAGTGTTTCAACATGGACAGGAAGGAACCAAGCTAGATTTGTCATATAAACCAAGAATCCTGCCAAATGATATCCCCCTCTCCCCATTAAGTTTGGCTTTGCCAAAAAGTTCATGAGAATGTTTTATGATTCCAAAACAGAAAGTCTGGGAAAGACCTTGTAATTATACAACAGACTGTCTGGCAGGTGGGAAACCAAAGCATCTTATAACTAGTATGTCCTAACTCACTCAACTTGTTTCTCAGTGGGCTGGGTCCAGATGTTTTCAGGATCAGGATAAGAGAATGGAATGCTCTCTATTTCATGCCTTTAGGCTATTTTGAATTGCTGCTTTGTTTCAGTTCATAAATGGGGAATATGCCAAGCCTTAGGGCCTTTACTTATTTTGTAGTTTTCAACAACCAGATTAGGAAACCTTAACCCACATAAATAAAACAGAGGAGTTTTCTGTTGTTGTTGTTTTCTGGAGGTAATTTGTTTTCAGAAAATAGTTCGGCATACTGTAAATATATGGTTGATGAACTGGTTTTTAAAGGTGCGTAAATCAAGAATGTAGTGACCTGTCTTCTCCATGTCTGATATTCTCCAAATACAGTCAGTTCTATTTGGTTCTCACAACACCCAAAATTGTAATGTGATTTGATTTTGTCTTAACGTGCCTTGTGTGATCACAGGCATTGAAGTTTGCATACCATGGTAAAAAGCTTAGTATAGTGCAAACTAGCCAACTGTTGTTTATTTAATAAAATGTAGTTAAATGAGCCATAGTTTAGTGTGATGTCTGAAAGTCCTAGATTCTTAGGCAGGAGGAAAGGAGGAGTTGAAATCCAATAATATTAGATGATCCTGCATTTAGGAAAGCCTACTGGACTCAAGTCTGAAAAGGAAGAGACTGGCAGCTTAAAGCACATGGCTCAACAAGGTCTCTAGCACTAGCCTCCCCTGCTTTATTGTAGTGATAGGATTTTTACTGTTTTACCAAGTAATAAGTAAACTTGTCTTTTTTCAAAATTGTTCTGCTCCTTATCTCCCCCTTGCCCCACAGAAACAGAAGCAGGACTGTAAATTCTAGATCACCCACCCTTAAACTTTCACCCGTGCCTACAACCATCAGATGCCCCCAAACACAGAAAAGCCTCTGACTGCAAAAGCATTGCTTGCCGTGGGTCTGAACTAAGTTGAAGAGATCCAACATCTTATGGTTGCTAAAACAGAACAGAAACATTGAGAAGGTTTTGCTACTTACATTAGCAATAGTGGAAACAAAGAGCATGATGACAGTGGCAATATGAACCACAAAAATTCCAGCCAGTAGTACCAACATCTTGGCTCCTCACTTCAGGAACAATCTCAGAGGCAGAGAAGTCTTTGGAAGAGAAAGAGATCTAGGTTAATCTAAAACCAAGCACTGAATGTAAGAGCATGGTTCTATATTAATTCCATGCAGGCAACAAAGGACATATTTTTTAAAAATCTGATCATGACAAAATACAGTAAGTTGGATCAAAAAATACTAGCAGATTTCAGTTTAATCATGTTGAGATTTTAGTGAAACACTCTGAGTAAAAATCATACATATTTGAAAAAGAAGCCTGAATAAATAAGTCTATGAAAATGTATACATTTATTTTAGTTTAAATCCCATTCCCTTATTATTTACTACATTTTATCCCATCCTTCGTTTAAAGCAGAGATATGTTCCCATGAATCCTTGTTCTAATTTCAAATCTCACTCAGTTTTCAAACTTTGCCCTGCCTCATTGGCTTTGCATTTGCCAACTTTTACTCTGCCTTGCTCCCTTCTTGATTAACCTTGGCAACATTAGGACTTCAACTCTCAGAATTCCCCAGCCAGCATGCTGGCATCCTGGCAATCAAGGTAACATAGGCATAAACAAGAAAAAGTACCTCAAGCAGTACTCTTACTTTGAGGTAAGGTGGGGCAGCCTATAAATTTTATAAATAAAAAAACAAACAAACTCAGGAGTATCCTGGAAGGAGCTCCTCCACCTGCTTTTATTTTCATTAGTATCCCGCAAACTCAGCAAGGGTTTTTCTGTCCTCTTTAGTCATTGGGACTTTTCTCCTAGACTAGTTCTTTATATACTTATATACTATACTTCCATGATTTTTGGAAAAAGCAAATATGTTATTGCTTACTCAGTTTAAAAGCTCTGATCCTCACTATAAAGACAATGACCTGCCAGTCCAGATGTGCAGGTTCAGTAGTCTATGATACAGAAGCATACCAAACAATTTGCAAACAAAAAGTATTAGTTTATGCATGATATAAGGTCTATCAGTATTAGATGGTTAATGTTAAGCAGAGTTGCATAATGAAGCCCAAGCCACATGTATCTTTTGAATGTCTTGAGAGTAGCACCTAAGGACTTTAAAAGTTTTACCAAACTACATCTGTTAAAATGATGAAAGGGAAATATTTGCTGGTTGACTAGTAAGCAATACACTACAAATTATCATACCATTGCTTAAGAGTTGCTTCATATAGGCAGCCTTGTGAATAAAAAGAAATAAATTAAGTTATATATTAACTGTACTTAATTTTAATTAAATGTACATTCCAATTAAAATTATGTTTTGCCCTGATTTCAACCACAATTTTTTGCAATGCAGTTCCAAGCACACCCAGGACAGCCTTGCCAGAAAAAAATTGTACACCTCTGAGGTTATTTGAAGTTTCTGTTTATCCCATCTAAATACTCCAGTTTCTACCTAAGTTCATATAATAATTTTGTATCTCTGTACATAAAGTAGGAATAAGAAAAGATCTATGGTTTTGCTCTGAGCAAAACAATGCCCATCAGAAGATACCATCTTTCATTTCAGTAATGACCCAATTTTCCAAAAAAAAAACAAGCCATGTAAGCTTAATGAGAATTAATGTCAACCATGGAGTGGGTTGTTGGCATCTGTTGATAGATTTTATTGAAAGTATATTCATCTCATTGTGAAACTATCAAAATCACAGTTAGCAATAGATTGTGCTTGGGATCACATTCCCCAGAATAGTGAATGAAGTCAAGGCAAACTTCAAAGAAGATAGGAAATGTGGCATGATTTTGTGACATTGGAATAAGTAGGATTATGCTGAAAGCAGGACTCTCTTCCCCTTCCCCCCTTTAGTTCAAGGAATTCCATTTGGGAAGGCAATGTATGTATGTGCTTCCATAGACACCCAGGGTGAAGCAGAAATTGGTTTCAAGTATCAGGACAACTTGAGAGCTTTAAACACAACAAACTGGCAGCCAATGCATGGTAGATGCAACATGATCCTGATAAAAAGGTGCCTCTTATCACCCTTGCTACTGCATTAGGAGATACTACTTGGTTATTTCCAGATGGCAAGCTTCTTGTACAAGAGTATGACTGGAATGAGCAACGTTAGGCTACTATCAGACTGGATGCAGTGATATTTAGGGAGACCTGTTGTTGGAGAAGAGGGATCAATGATGTTACTGTGGTGTTTTCTGCACAAGAACAATCCAGGCTTTGTAATGTAGGACCCACCCAATTCTTTTTAATACAATAAGTCTGTCTCAGTAAATTTCTGAAGAAAGCTGTCATTTATTTGTAATTAAGTTGATTCATGTTCCCATTCTTTCCTGACTGAACAACTAGTGATTATCTGTGGGATTTCTTAATGGTGCTGCAATGTGTTTTTGTTAGGAAGTGGAAAAATCTCAACATCTTAATCATCTGTGATTCTACAGTAATGTAAAAGCAAATGCTAGATCCTGCATGACAGTGTTGAAATCTCTGGTCTCATGTTTTTTTTTAAAATAAGAGGATAGCTCTACATATGCTTCCTCTTCCCAAGATACTACATTAGCACTTTTTTTCATCTCTGACAATGCTAGACATGAGGTCTACCTCGCATCTCTGCCACACCAACAAATAGAGAATCTTCATATATAACTACCATATTACCCGCAGAATAAAATAAGCTCTGTGCTACTTTATAGGACTGCAATTCAATGAGGAGCACTTAGCAGATTTTTTGTTTTAAGAAACAGCTGGGAGTGGCATGGCAGATTAGCAGTTTAGGCTGTCATGCAGAATTTCCCTCAGACTAAAATCAGCTACAAATAAGAGGCTGGGAGTGTGGAGACACTTGCAAAATAATCACTTTAGGGGTGGAGAAAATTTGCAATTGAATTCCATAAGCTACACATTGAGAGAAAAATGAACGGGCAAGTACAAATATCCATCTTGATTATTCTTGATAAGTAACATGAATGCAAAATAGGCAAGTGGAACTATATGTTCGTGGAAATGCATTAATGCTAAAACTTTACAGGTGAGTATTATCGCAACAAAGAGACCAACAATTACCATGGCATAACTCATGACAGAGATTTAAAATAAATGTGCACTTTTAGGGAACAAATATTGGCTGCTCTTACCTCCTTTGTAACTCAACAAGACTGTTTGTTGCTTCTATTTCACTAAAAATTGGGAGTCCAAAATTCCTGTTGATCTATTCAAAGGTAGACAACTTGTTTTGCTTGCCAAGAGTCACAAATACAATTCCTGCTATCTCCTACAGGTAGCAGGGCTGGGAAAGATTCTTATATGAAACCATGAAGAACTATCACCAGAGATGGTAGACAATGTTAGGCTAGATGGACCAAACTTGTTTCTTGATATTAGGTTCCTGCTGCAAATCACTCAAAGTGACAAATAAATGCTGATATCCATTCTGATTTACAAACTATGCAGTTCTATACTTTATTCAGAAATAAGTTCTATTGTTTCTAAAGTGGGTTTATTCCCAGATACAAATGGTTAAGAAAGCAACTTTAATAAGTGGAGAAGTAAACCGTATTAGTGCTGTTTTTGTTGCCAGCAGACATTGTGCCTGTGATCAGAAAGTTAGAAACAGAGTAGCTATGATGATAAAATATATAACACAGATTTCCTTAATAATGCATGTTATGGAAACCTTAATCATAGAGATTTACAGTATCACATGTGGTACTCATTTATTCTACCATCCCCATTTGCTTTTCTTCATCTAATTGCAAGCCTGCATGCATAAGAGAACAGCTTTTAAAATTTATTTGTCCTGGTTTAGAATAAGATCATACCATTTCACCCATTTTTATTAGGTCTATCCAGTGGTGGGATTCAGCTGATTCACACCACTTCAACAGAACCGATAGCTGAAATATACTAATCTCACATGTTGAACACTAGCTGTATTTCCAACCTGTGTTTTCCTGCTATTGCTTTAGCCTTACAGCTCCATTACCTTTTCTCTAATGCAGTGTAATAAATGGGAGGCTTACAATGATGGCAGGAGATGACATCAAAAACATGCATTTCCAATTAATAACTGTAGGCAAAGCTATTCCTTTTATAAATGTTATACCCAGAAGCCCAAAGCTATCCAACCAAGAGGTACTTATCCCAAAATGGTGAATCTTCAGGGCAAGGAAGTTGTTGATTTACTTAATTGGTGGTTCTGTTCCTCAATAATTATGGCTTAAATCCACTTCTAATCTATGAATTCCAACAGTGATATTAGTAGTGGAAGATCTATATTTAATTATGGAATGACAAGTTTAATGTAGCTTACTTTCTAGAGAACATTATATTCAGTATCACAAACCACAAAGATTCTGTGAGGCTGTAAAAGCAAAATCATGAGTTTGATAGCATTTTTCTTTTCTAAGAAGAATTGCTAACAATCAACTCCTACGTGTATTCACAGATAATTCTTCAATAGACCCTACTCCCAGAAAAGGGAATATATGATGAGTTTGTCTGTTATTTGTCCCTGTGATACAAAACTTTCTTGTAATTGTCTAGCATCTTTATTTATTGAAAAACATTTCTACCCTACCACTTCTGATATATCTGACACAGAAGAGAGAATCAAGATACCAACACGCATATCTCATTGGAAAGATTATTCCAAAGGCAGTTAGTTACCACTGAGAAAGTCCAGTTTTGTGTAGCCACTTGCTGAAGGGAGAGAATGGGGAGTATGAAGCTAATGGAATTGCAATGCCCTAGTCAGCTGTTGATTACTTTTTTAAACTTCAGGAATTATCTACTTAAACTTTCATATTTCAACAAGGAACTATACATTTATCCTACACAATATTTACATACATTTGTCTATTTTCTATAAAGAGGGTTTGATAACATGCTTCAGGCAACACTTGGAAATGCAAGGTTTTTGAAATCCTAGCAAGTTTTGCATTTTCCATGCTCATATAGAAAGGGTAGACTGGAGAAATAGGAATAAGGTATGTTCTCTAGTACAGAAAAGAGATGTGTAGTCATTCTTTGATTTGCATAGCTACTGAACCAGTTATGAACAGAATTTAGATCATAATTTATCAATAGATGTGATTTGCAATAGATCTATAAGGATATCCTGCTCCCAGCTGCTTAACAATAGCAGAAACCAACCAATCTGTTTCATGCCGTAAATTTTACTGCTGACATGAATAAAACTTGGGATAATAAGTATTGGAATTTAGTGCAAGCTCCAGTAAATTCTGGAATTCAAAACAGTTTTTTGGATTCAGAATTTTTTTAATGTTAAGCATATGTTGTTTGTACCAGGCTATGGTTTGATAGATTTTGGGGCTCAAGTACAAAGCAGATTCCATAATTTTGAAGTGTTCCCATCTCTGCTTTTAACTATATTTATACTGAAGAAACTTCAGTGTAAGTTTGTGATGGAAAGTTTTGCTTTCCTAATGAGTTCATCCCTTGATGTCCAATTTGGAATTCCTCCACTAAGATCATATACCTTTGCTGATTACACACCTACTATCACTACTAAAACAGTATTCTTTAAACTTGGCATCTTTAAGATGTGTGGACTTCAACTCCCCAGCATGGGAGTTGCCCAGTTTGAAAAACACTGTACTAAAGTAATGAAAAGATACAGCAGTTCTTCAGATATTTATTTGAGTACCCTGCATTCTACTATTCCTTCCTGAGCAATTCTGTGAACTGTGTAATACCTCTAATTTGATAGAAGTAGATTTTTTAACATATTTTCAAAACCTCCTTACTCAAAAGAAAAACAATCATTTATTAAATGATAGATATGATTTGTATTTTGATTACATATAAGGAAAGATGAGGACAGAATTGAATCTGATGAAAGCATGATGATGTTGAAGTCCACCTACCATGAGGCAGGATTTTTTTTAATTCCAACAATACATACAATAACTTGTCTAGAACTATTAGCTTCTTTCACCCAGTAAAATGTTTTCTATGACTCTGAAGAGAAAAATAATAATAGAAAAAATCCTGTCTCCCACTGTACTATCAGGTGACCAGATGATACCCTGCCACAGTAGTATTTCATGATATGCAAGATATTGGGCTTGAGGATTGCCATAGATCAGGGATGTCAAACTCGCAACGTCACGTGACGTTTTGTGACGTATCGTAACTTATTCCCCATTGCCAGCAATAGGGTGGGTGCGGTTTTGGCATGACGCATCTGGCCCATGGGCCGGCAGTTTGACATCCCTGCCATAGACCATGGGCTAGAGAAAATAATTGCAGGGCAAGGGGAAATGACAAAACTCATCCCTGCCTTTTTGGTAGCAAGGAAAGGTAGCTGAGGTATTCATAAAACTCTGGAAGATGCATAGGTGTAGAAGGCATAGGAGTATTTGCAAAGTTTAAAACTGCCATCATTCTGGCAGTTGCTTATAGGCAGGGATTCCTCTTGGAGGCATAGTTATATGTGCCTAAAAGCTGTCTCACCTCAGTGGGAGGAAGGAGGGAAAACAGCTTACCTGGGGACAAAATGCTTTTCACCATTCAGATAGAAGTGCCCTCACTATTCTACAACATTTCTGATCAATGGAAACCATGGAGTAAGATGTCGTTTCTAGGGAACTAATACCCACCAGACATACATACATACAGTACATATTTTCTTTTAGCTTCAAAATTTAACGAGTCTACAAAGCAATGTTCCATTTATTGTCAACAATACTTCTAAGATTATTGTAAGCCACCCAGAATCACTCAGGACAGTGAGATAAGTGGCATTTAAATTTAATAAATTATAAAGTTCCAATGGGGCGTAGGAGCACTCTTAGAAAAATTAAAGGAGAGGGCTCTAATCTAGTGCTTTATTTTAAATATTCTTCATCTCCTTTCCCACTAACTCCACCCACCCACGAACACATACAAAGTGAAATATAAATAGGATTCACCTTGCAATAAATGACTTATTTCTAACTACCCATGCACAAAATGTTATTGGTTTTCTGATGGATAAGCTTTCCGAGGACATGCTCCCAAAATTCCAAAAGTTACCCTTCCTGATTCTATTGCACTGCTAGAAGAAGCAAACTGGGGATCCCTACTTGCACAGTGATGGAAGGAAAGCTACTAGCCCAGATGAATCGTCCCACCCAAAAACCACTAGTTGCAAAGTTGTCCCTTTACAGCTGCTTCTTGTAATTCACCCATCCTTCTGTTTGTGGGTAGTTTTCTGAATAGCCGCTGGCATATTCTAGCCTATTTAACATCCAGAGTAGCTACCTTCACTTGCCAAATCACATTACAAGGCCCCAGGAGCACCTCAGGGTTTTAGCAGCAGAGACCCAACTCTACACCTGCCACTTTCTAGATGGTCTTCTCCTAATCTTCAGCAGCCTTCCCTTATTGCCTGCCCTTCATATGCTAGTGTGAATGCCCCTTTATACTCATAATACATACATAGAAAGAAATAGTGATAAGGAAGAGAAAAGAGGCATGGTAGTAAAGGGAGGGAGGGAGGGAAGATGGAAAGATGGAAGGAAGGATGGAAGGAAGGATATTTATGGTTGAGTAACCAGATTTGGCAGAGGAGAAGTGAAAGTTTTATGTTGCATACTAAATACAGGCCTCTACAATTTTGTATTTCGTAGTGAAGAAAAGGCGATAACAGCTTCTTGTCATAAAGCCCCCTCCCCTGACATTTGCTTCTGTCTCCCTCACAAATGTGATTCACTGGCCAAAAATTAACTCTTGTCAATAGGATGAGTAACAGAGCAAATCAAGTACTGGGACATTTGGAAATTAAAGTAATGAATCAAAAGCAAATACATGGTAAGATTTGTGATACATCAAGTGTTGAGTGCTGCCCTAAATAAAATATGCCATTCAGCTCAAAATCAGACTAACTGTATTTCAGAGTCCTGGCTCATTTAAGTCATACAAGGCCACCCATCTCCCTGAAAAGAAAGTAAATAAGTTGGACTATATCATTTCTTGTTGTCATCATGTTTCTGATGAAATAGCATTTGTACATATGCTATCTGCACACTAAAGTGGGTTCCAGCAACTCCACACTATAACTAAGGGATTCTTGTATTTATTTTATTTTGGAGGAAATTATATTCATGTTAGCATATTCTCCTGAGCAACAAAAAAGTACAGCTAAGTGACAGATTAGCATTAGAGCCTGATTTGTATGCAGAAAATTCCACATTCTGGGATCTCCAAGAACAGAAGGAACAGACAGTATATGAGAGGAGAAACTTGTCTATCTCTGACCCTGGAATGCTACTAGTAAGAAGGAAGAATACTAGACTAGATGGTCATGTAGCCTGACTTTGTATGAAGACTGAATGGGCAGCATACAAATAATTGCAAACAAAACTTCTGAGCAGAGTATTGATCACCTTCTATTCTTCCTTGTATGAGAAGTAACTAACCAGTTTTATCAGTCCCCCACAAATAAATACATCATGAATTTAGTCTAGAATATATGATGGAAAAAATCGTTATCTTGTGATGATTCTAAAATGAACATTTTATGTGGCCAGATTTGAGCCTCTTGTTCCCATCTGAAAAGCCACAGAACTTGTACACTCTGTTGACACTTCATCCTGATGTAGCAAGTGCAATATTTAAAAGGAAAGGCAAATAGAAAGTGAATATCCATATTGTGCATACAACTTTTAGGACATTTTATTTATGATCAATAAATAAAAATAATCAAATATATACTCATTGTTTATATATAACAGTCTGAGGATATACTATCTACTCAGGAGCACATAAACATGCACATGATAAACAATATGGTAATAGGATATACCACTAAGCCAACTGAACATGTGTTGGCTAGTTTTTAGGAGAGGTTTTGGTGAAGGAAAGCCCATGAACTACCTGAGCAGTGGAAATTCTCAATGAACAGGCCTTGACAGCATCAATCAATATTCAGAAAAGCATGGTGGAAAGAATAACTCTGCTTTTACTTGCATGGTTAGAGAGATGGAAAACATGAGCAACATCTCGTTTTCCTGGTTGCTGTGATTCATTTGGAGAATGGATTGCTCTTCTGAAGATTAATAAGTACAGCTGACATTTGCTCAGAAAGTGACAACCGTCGAGCACTAAGCCATGCAAGAGTCTCTAGAAGGAAGAGGTGAGGCTGGAAGGCAGCCAAGAGCAACCAGGGAAGAAAATACTGTCTCTTTGGATTCACCTGCTTTTACTCCAGACGTGCAAGAATGAAAGAATAAGAAAGTAGAAGCAGGGAACAAGAAAGGTGGGGGCTATCATGAATGAAAGCCACACACAGATCTTTCCTCTCTACTTTCAAAGCATAAAACGAGTCACTGGGTTGAGATGGTTGGCAATAAATAAATAAATAAATAAATAAATATCCTCCTGCAATTTTATGGATCAAGACATAATTAAGTTGGTGCATCATTCATAACCAGTGCTTTTGCAAAAGCTACTACTGAATTCTGACTTTCTTCTGATTTATATGTAGACAAAGGCTTTAGGCGGGTCAAGAAGCAACAGTGAGAACTGGACACGGAACCACTGATTGGTTCAAAATTGGAAAAGGAGTCCGGCAAGACTGTATACTGTCGCCCTGCCTATTTAACTTATATGCAGAGCACATCATGAGAAAGGCAGGGCTAGATGAATCAAACGTTGGAATTAAGATTGCCGGGAGAAATATCAACAACCTAAGATATGCAGATGATACCACTCTAATGGCAGAAAGTGAAGAGGAACTAAAGAGCCTCTTGATGCGGGTGAAGAAGGAGAGTGCAAAAGTTGGCTTGAAACTCAACATTAAGAAAACCAAAATCATGGCATCCGGCCCTCTCAATCCTGGCAAATAGATGGGGAAGAAATGGAGGTAGTGACAGATTTTATTTTTCTGGGCTCCAAGATCACCTCAGATGGGGACTGCAGCCAAGAAATTAAAAGACGCTTGCTCCTGGGGAGGAAAGCTATGGCAAATCTAGACAGCATACTAAAAAGCAGAGACATCACCCTGCCAACAAAAGTGCGTATAGTCCAGGCCATGGTTTTCCCAGTTGCAATGTATGGCTGTGAAAGTTGGACCATAAGAAAGGCTGAGCGCCAAAGAATTGAGGCCTTTGAACTATGGTGCTGGAGAAGACTCCTGCGAGTCCCTTGGACTGCAAGGCATTCAAACTGGTCAGTCCTAGAGGAGATCAACCCTGACTGCTCTTTAGAAGGCCAGATCCTGAAGTTGAAACTCAAATACTTTGGCCACCTAATGAGAAGGAAGGACTCATTGGAGAAGGGCCTAATGCTGGGAAAGATTGAGGGCAATAGAAGAAGGGACGACAGAGAATGAGATGGCTAGATGGAGTCACTGAAGCAGTAGGTGTGAACTTAAATGGACTCCAGAAGATGGTAGAGGACAGGAAGACCTGGAGGAACATTGTTCATGGGGTCGCGACGGGTCGGACACGACTTCTCAATTAACAACAACAACAACAAAGGCTTTAGAGCTCTTGACACTTTCTTGGAGGGAGGAAGGGAGGGAGGGAGGGAGGGAGGGAGGGAGGAAGGAAGGAAGGAAGGAAGGAAGGAAGGAAGGAAGGAAGGAAGGAAGGAAGGAAGGAAGGAAGGAAGGAAGGAAGGAAGGGTAATCAGAGCAGAAACAGGATGAAATGTTAAGCCACAATGTACGGCTGACTTTAATATACTAATAGGAAACAAGACTGATACTTAGAAAAGAGTGTTACACTTTATTGTGAGAGACAACTTTTTATCGCATGGGTGTGCAAACTTTTTGGTGAACAAGTCACATTTAATATGGGAAGGAGCCACTTAGAACCACAAAGTGAATAGATAGTATCACACATGAGGATGAATTTAATTTAGGGGAATTTGAAGGTTTTTTTTATGATATATCTATTTTAGAGTTGTACTACAGTTTTCTTGCATTTCAGTAAAAAAAATGATAAACTATGACAATTCTTATAGAGTTCACATGTATAACTTTGCATTTGTGTCCCATTGTACTTTGTGTGTGCCACTGAAAATCCAGGTTATGAACTAATACGGTTTCATATTACTTTTGTAGTATGTGGAACTTATGGCAATTCTGATAACAAATAAGCTGCCTCACATGCTACATAAGGAATTGGGAAATTATGATCCTTGTATAAATTCTAATGTTGGCTAGACCGTTTGGTAGTTGAAGTTCAGCTACATCTGTAGGGACATTGCTTCCCATTCTTGCTCCAGACAAAAACAAGACTTACTCCCAATTGCTTTTCCTCATTGGTTAAGATCTGGAAGACAAGATACCTTCTAGGTCCATAGGGAATATTATGTGAAGGAAGCATAAGATAAGGCCATGTCAGGGGCTACATGAGGTCAGGTCATATCAGGGGCTGTCTTCTGGAACAGAATTCCCCTGACGTCAAATTAACCCCAACTTTAGGGCTTTTAAAAGCAATCAAGATCTGGCTTTTTCAGTGGATCTACTGGGTCTAGTGTTAACAGTTGTCCTTTCCTGTATGGGAGTATTTGAAAATGGGTTGATACCTGAGACCATGAAATATTTCTTATGGTGATTATATTATTATTATTATCATTATCATTATTATTGTTGTTGTTGTTACTGTTAATCACACAGTCAGCCAGATGTTCAGACTGGATTTGGCATTTTTATCTACCTATTCAGTCCTTACCAAGGACCTTGGATTGGCAGATCTGGATGTTTGATGGTGTTACAGATATCATTGCAGGATGGAAGCTGCTTCCAATAAGGCCGCCTTTTGCAATTGACTGATGGCAAATTTGTCAATGCCAATGGTGTCCAAGTGCTACTCCAGTTGTTTTGGAATTGCACCCAAGGCACCTATTACTATTGATACTACCCTTGCTTGCCTTTGCCACAGTCATTCTATTTCTATTTGTGGTTCTTTGTATTTTGTTATCTTCTCCAGTTCTTTCTCTTATATTCTGCTGTCTCCAGGCACTGCCATGTCCACTATACAGACTTTTTTGTCTTTCTTATCAACAATTGTTAAGTCCGGGGTATTATGTGGCAGATGCATATCTGTTTGAATTCTAAAGTCCCAGCATATATAAATAAATAAACTAGGAAGTGGATACTGATTGTACTAATGCAATAAGTGTTCTTATATGAGAGGGGCTTTCAAACATTACCCAAAAAATGAAGAAATAGAACACAAGTGGAATTATCATACAACTTCTCTTAAAAATGCATTAGGTCAGTACTTCTGTCTCATTGCATGTTTTTAAGAAGCTTACGATATTAATGACGAAGGAGCTTAGAAAAATATTGACAGTAGTCAGGCTGTCCAAAATTCACCCCAAACTCTGTAGGCTTTTGTTTAAGCAAAATAAATAGGGATTGCATTTTTTCTAGCCCTTCTTTTAACTACATTAACATATATTTTCTTAAACTGGAAATATAAAATGTGGTACCTGAATGAAAGACATATATATGTATTTGTTACATATTTGTTACATATTGCTAAATGAACAACATAGTACAACTACCTATGGAAGGTAGGCTTTTTTTTTTCATTTTATATCCTGTATTTCTATCCAGAGGCCACTTGAGGTATCTCTTCCACAATTTAATAAAAAAATATCAAAACATTTTTTTGTTGAGGGAATGGGAAAGTAATGCCTTAATGGAGGAGAGAACATTTATTTGATCCACCAGTCTTGTTTTCCCAATTGACTAAAACCATAAATTTACCTGGGTAGCCCTAGGCAAGCCACTCTCTCTCAGCTCTAGTCCCAACACATGTAATACAACAATTATATTAACTGGCATGGCTGTTGCAGTGAGTGCTGAATAATGTGAATAAAGCAAAGCAATTTACTGCTGGGTAGACCCAGAACTTTTAGTGCTTCTCAGAGGAAATGGTTTTGTCCTGTTTCAAATTCCTCTTATGTTTTTTTCAGGATGTTAGGATAATAAGGTTGGTTCCACTTAGAACTGTAAAGTGTGTAATCTCTTATAGCTATAAGAAAGTTCATGCTGAAACAGGCAATGTGATTCTTGGCTTTAATCCTTATACAAGTATCTACATGTACTGTACTCATTCTACCTCTGGAAGTGAAATAAAACATGTATGTTTTGTCATCTGAAAACTTTTTTCTCAGGCATGCCGATGTGGAAAAAACATGTAAAAGTATAAGTAGATTTTCAAAAGTTGCAAGGAATTACTTAGTGGTTTATTAGAAATGCCACATACAACAACCACTGACAACTACCAATTTTTCAGCAGTTTGATCAAATACAATTAGATGAGTTCTGCAGACTATATTTATTGAATTTGTTTATTACATTTATGTCGCTGCCCATCTCACTTGCAGGTGACTCTGGGTGGCATACACAATCAAAATCCAAACTAATGATCACAAAATTGAGGACCTTCTGGAGAGCCAGCAGGATTGGGACAATCTGACCTTTATTAGTCTCACATTGATAATTTCTCATTAATATACTCTTATATGTTATATATAGTCAAGAATTTGACTTAGGCACTGTATATGTATATAGTGTGAGAGAAAAAAGCAGAGGGATTATTTACCAATTAACCCACCAACCTCTTCCCCCTTCCCAATACACACTCCTGCTTAGTTTCCTTGGAGTGTTCACTGCTTGCAGTTGTGCTTGATTTAATGAGTTACTCTGCAATAAATAGCAAGTGGCAATATTTCTAGCCATATCAGGAAAACTACTGCTAATTGCTGAATATCAAGCAGTTTTAAAGGCATAGTCAAAAGGCTGAAAGCCTTTCAAGTGCTTTTTGCAAGAACATACATGGCATTAAAATGCTTGAAACAGAGTTGCTGAATGCTGTTTTTCCCTATCTAATCAGCATCACCTGCAGAAAGGCACCACAGTATATTTTGCAGGTATACATTTTGTATCTCTGCTGGAAAGAGGTGGGTACTAGAGATCAGTGTAAAAAGAATCAATTCCAGTCCAGAAAACAGAACTGGAAAGACCTTGCTAGACCTTGGTCTAAAATAATAAACCAGTGTCCTAATTTATCTAGAACAACCATACCACCCACTTACCTTTTTCAGTGCAAACTTAAAATCTTTATCTTACCCTAAACAAATACTAAACAGAGAGAACTATGTGTAAGTTCAAGAGGCTGATTTGGATGTATAAAGAAGTGTTAAAGAGTTCAAAACTAGCTAATGCAAATGCTATGACTATCACTATGTATCAACTTTTATTACAAAAGATAAAATTTTGCTCTTTGTACAAATAATTTTCTTGTCTTGGTTTTGCTTCTACAATGCTTACTCTAATTCCACCTGCCTTCTAGTTGGATTTGTGGGACACGTCACACAAGTGGACATTGAACTTCAACATTTCATCTGCAACTCCTCTCAAACAGACTGCTCCTGAGTTTCTAAGATGGAAAAAAAATGTTTCCACTTTCTGTTCTCTTTCATCATAAGATGTGTCTACCTATAATTCATGTAAACACCCTGGAAAATTCCTAAATATATTACAATGAGGATGTGGAATGAAAGAAAACAAGGAGTGGTCATCTGAGAATGCAAGATCCAAAGCATCCACAAATGTAGCCATGAACTCAGACACAGCATGACCACATCATGTCATTTTCTACTTAAAATTGAGCAATGTAAGTCTCAGGGATGTAGATGGCTTTGGCTTTAGTCCCCCAAATATCAGCCATGAGATTATTCTTCTTTCTCATCCCAAACTGTAGGACCACAATTGAATCCCACTTGAATGTTTCATTTTTCCCCTCCAGCACAAGAATATTGCAAGCAAAACAGAACTGGAGTGATTTTCTTCCTGAGCTATAACTGACAGCAGATTTTAAAAAGTATAGCTGGAATATAGTGGTTTGCAAAATGGTAACATGCTGGACTATATAACAATAACTAAATTGCAGGAAAAGTATTGGCACTTTCCTCGTCTCTTTGCAGTCTTTTAGTGGTTATCTAGTTATGGTGGCCTAATCTGTAAAGCTACATTGTTTATTTCAAATTTCTTTTTAATCTTTTATCCAGTGGTGGGATTCAAATACCTGAACAAGTGGTTCTCTGCATGGACGCCACTTCCGGAAGTCCGTTCTGAGCCGGGGAGGCCTCCCAGGCCCAGAATGGCCCACCGGAAGTGGGTGGACTACCCCTTGCAAAAGAAAGGGCTAGCGCATCAGCCAGTTTGCCGAAGTCAACAAAACATTAGCTACCAGTTCTACCGAACTGGTACAAACCGGCTGAATCCCACCACGGGTTTTACCCAAAACTCTTCCTGAAAATTCAGCTCTGCCTTCTTTGCATTTTAAAAACTTCTCCAGAATCCAAAGGCATTATGAGAAAAGAGTTCTCACTGCCCAACATTAAAAGAAGGAATATTTATCCCATCTGAGATTTAATAAAAGCTTTCTGTTATATTAGATGGAAAGCTTAAGAATACTCATTGGGTCTTGAGACATTGTACACAATGTGGCTTAGTCTCAGCAGAGGAGTCCCTCCTGTTTAGGAGGAGATGCCACACTGAACATCTCTATTCTTTCTGTTTTTGCTTCAGATTTTAAACAATCTACTAAAAACAAAGCAAAACATGCAAATATAAAATACTCTTCAACTAAGTGATTTTCTGTATTATGCGAATACAGGAGCAGAGTGGAGCAGCCCTCCAGAGTCCCTTCTTTTCTGCAAGTAGAACTGCACATTTGTAGGAAAGACAAAACTCCTTCCTTAAAAACAGTTTTGAGAACTTGCATGTGCCCTTTTGCTTTGTTAATGATGGCAGAAGATGATTTCTGCTCTATCTCTTTGAATCCTGTCTAGTAAGCAAAGAAATAGTCCCAAACACTTGGATCTAATTCTTTGACTCAGCAGTGTGCTACATTTTGAAACCAAAGACCTCATTTTGCCTTTAAAAAGCCATGGTGAAGACTAGGCACAAAAACTGGGCAAACCCAAGGAAAAGGACCTGGCTGAGCCAGTGCAATTGAAATTAATTAACATTAAATTAATTAAATGCAAAAATCATAATTGCTTATTGTGTAAGTGATCATTTTGTATTTCAGCCACCTAAAGAATTACAATGTGATACTGAGTTTAAGAGGGACTCTGAAGTTGTACTGAAGTTGCCTTTGAGTTCCACAGGCATCTCTTGGCTTTAAGAAGGCCAGAAGCAGCCATTGGGGTTTCACATGGGCTGGACTCAACTAAAATGGATCATTTTTTTCTAGCAGTCTTTCTGTTTAATGAACACATAGCTGGTTCTTGACAAAAGGAATACAAATAGCAGTCAATGCTTCAGAGGCTGAAGATACAGATTCAGAAGTATAAAGTCTGGCACCATTATGGTTCCTAAAGTACAGATCAATATAGAAAAATAAAACTCCTCAAACTTATAAAATGCTTCAACCAAGCTTTGCGACACAACATTCTCTCTTACAGGAGAACTATGAACAGATGATTCTTTGTTCTGGAAAGGATTAGGGTATCTATCCTGCCAAAGACTTTAGCTGATTGGTTTACTAAGCATATAAATTGAAGCATAAGTCCTTCTCATATGCATGTAACTATTTTGAACATATTTTTTTCTACTCAGACTTCTGTCCACTTAATCACCTTTTGTATTTATGGTATATCTTCCTAGAGCCCTCAAAGTGAGCTTAGAATTTTTTTTCATTTGTTTTAAATATTTTGATATTTTATTACTATATTAATATAAATATATTAATAGGCTTCAAATGGTAGCCTATTCAAATGGTAGTCTATTCTCCAGTTCATACTCGTCTCCTTTCATGGAATCAAATTAACAACCAATGACAGACAGACAGATAAATCAATCCACTGCAGAATGAAAGCATTTTCATTGAAGGTTATGGAACATAACCATACCCAAGGAGTGTGGAGGACAGACTCTAGTCTTCCTTTAGGCACAGAAGCTAGGTGGATAACTTTGAGGCAGTCATTTTCATTCAGCCCTAGCCTGGGAAATAGAAGAATATCTATCTACCAATCTACACTGGGCGATTACGCTGTGTGTCTGTGTCTGTGAATATATTATGCCCTATTTTACAGCTTATCTTTTGAAGCTGCTTAAAAAAAATCATTTAAAATAACAGTAAAGCTGTTCTAACATTAACAGTCACGTAGGACCACATGCCCTAACCATAAATATTGGTGGTCATTATTTTTTTCATTAGCCACTGAAAAACTTAAAGGGTAGCAGAAAAACTAATGTTTGGGAATCAGCATCTGAGCACCTACGAGAACTAACAACCTACCCTGGAATTTTTTTTTCAAAATTGTAACTTTTGGCGTAGTACCCTGACTGTCATATGAAATTACACAATGTTATCAGGTTCAGAAACAGTGGTCACTCTCACCTAAACATTGTTCATTTAAATCAGTAGCCATTTGTTATGACAGTTAAACTGATCCTGTGTTCTTATATTTCTGTACACCAGACAGTGAAAAGCAAAGCTGATACCCTATGGCCTGGCTTGTACCCATCCCATTCTTTCCACTATTGGAAATTGGATACTGGATGAGCTGAACATGTGGCCTGATCCAGCAATGCTGTGTCTAATTAGTAGCATTCTAGAACATGCACGTGTCTCACTCCCTGCCATATGATTTTCCTTAAGCAAGGTTATTATTCTCTTCCCACAACTATATAAATTGAATCATCTGAAACTTTTTGGCATGGCTGTTAGTTTAATCTCATGCTTTCTATTAAAGTGAAGTATTGGCCATCATATCTTTCATGAATAGCACACAAACTAGTTATCTTGGGCACTGTAACATATACAAGTGCTTAACTCATGACCAAACTCTGTTTTTTAAAAAATCCTCACTGCTGAGAATCTCTTTAGCCAATAAATCTATCTGGTATTCCTTTTTAAAATAGGCAGCAAAATGAAAAGGAGCAGAAAATTAGGTGAGAGGACAGAAACTACAGCTAATTTGCCTGCCAATTTTTAATAATTTTTTAATAAATAAGATATTTTCATATGGTGGCCCATATCAGTAATATAGACAACCTAAATTTATACACATTCACTTGAAAAAAGAGACTGTTAGGGTCTGTATAGTCTATTAATGCATATTCACATATTTATATGAGGATCAGATCTGAAAAGTCTTTCAGAAAGACCTTCTGTTATGTCCCGAGCCTTGCAAACGGCTCGGGCGTTTGCAGGCAGTCCCGGGCAGGTGCAAAGCTGCCCGGGACCAGACAGGCTGTCGCCAGCGCCGTGCGCATGCGCGGGTGCTGGCGCGGGAAAAGTAACCCATTTACCCGGGAGTTGCCTATATAAGAGGCTGTGAGGCGTTTGGGCTGAGCTGAAGCCATCTTCCTGTAAGCTGAACGCTGAATAAAAGAACCTGAGAACTCCAGCTGCTTCTCGTGTCTGTTTTCCCGCCAAGGACTCAACACTGGCGACGAGGATGGGATGCCTTGCACTACCTGGAAAGGAAAAAGTGTAAGCTTACCCAAGGAGTCCTGAGCGGCGGAAGAGGAACGGTGTTGACTCAGCAGCTGCCAGCCAATCCAGTGCGCATTCGGGGGTAGGCTGGCTGATAGACCCGTCTCCTGAAGATCCGAAGATGGCGAAAATCGGAAGGCTTGCGGAATTCGACGTCTCACATCCAGAGCGGTGGGAGTCCTACGTATCCAGACTGGAGAACTACTTCAAGGCAAACCAAGTGAGGGAAGATAGCTTGAAGGCTGCCACCCTGCTTTGCGCTTGCGGCCAAGCCGCCTTCGAAATCGCAGAAAACCTTGCAGCACCTGTTCCAGTAGAGTCTGTAAGCTACGCAGACCTGAAGAAGCTGCTGAAGGACCACTTCCACCCCCAGGTGTCCGTTATCTCATGGCGCCACACCTTCGAGCAGAGGGATCAACGGTCCGGGGAGTCAGCCAAGGAGTACATCGCCGCGTTACGGAAGGCCGCCAAGCCCTGCGAGTTCAAGGACCTCGAGGAAAGACTGAGGGACCGATTCGTGTGCGGGTTGAGGCATCGAGAGCTACAACAGAGACTTTTCGCTAAGGAAGAATTATCCTTCCAAGACGCTTTAAGGGAAGCCACCGCGGAAGAAGCAGCAGGCGGCGCCTTCAAGAACATGCGGCCGATCAGAAGCAGTGCAGAGGGTGCGTCCGTGCACCAAGAAGACGTCCGACGAAACTCCGAGGAGGATCCGGACGAAGAAGTCGACCGTCTACACCCCGCGAAGGGAGAAAATCAGAAGGAAGCTCTTCAGCTCCGCTCAAGTGCATCGGCTGTGGAGGTCGCCACAGGAGAACCGACTGCAAGTTCCGCTCCGCTACCTGCCGGGCATGCGGCAAACAAGGGCACATTGCAGCTGTGTGTCTGGGCCGACGAAAGGCACCACCTCAAGAAGAACGCCTGAAGGGTACCAGAGTCCCCAGCCAGAATAGGGTAGGTTTTTGCGCTTCGCGTAGAAACATTTGTAGGACAGGCACACACAAGCCCATGAAGAAAAAGCTGTCACTCAACGTGAAGCTACAAGGGGTTCCATTATCTATGGAACTAGACACAGGGTCTGCCCTTTCCATCATTTCATTGCATACATTTAGGAAGATTTGTTCCAGTAGTGGGACTAAGGCCAAGTTAAGGCCTTCTGATATTGTATTAACTGATTTTCAGAACTCAAGAGTGTGTGTTAAGGGGGAGGCCACCCTTAACGTGCAATACAAGAGTTTTGAAGGTCCACTAGACTTGTTAGTAGTAGGGGGTGAAAGAACGAGTCTCATAGGACTCGATTGGTTTGAGGCCCTGGGGATACACGTCACAGGACTCAACAGCTTACAAACACTCGACCTACAGGAAGTCTGCAAGGAATTTGCAGATGTTTTCAGCCCCCAGCTGGGCACATTCAAAGGACCACCTGTGTCCTTAAAGCTAGACCCCACTGTCACTCCCATTAGGATTAAAGCAAGAAGGGTCCCTTTTGCTTTAAAAAGTAAGATTGACACTGAATTAGACAAACTAATCCAACAAGGAATCCTAGAACCTGTTGATTCCAGCCCATGGGAGACCCCCATTGTCACGCCTCTAAAGGCAAATGGGGACATTCGCATTTGTGCTGATTACAAATGCACACTCAATAAGGCATTGCAGCAACATGCCTATCCTGTTCCTGTGGTCAGTCACATCCTGGCCTCTCTCAAGGGGGGGCGTGTTTTTGCAAAGCTTGACCTAGCTCAAGCATATCAACAGCTGCCTGTTGATAATGATGCTGCCATAGCTCAGACTATTGTGACCCACAGGGGAGCCTTTAAGGTAAAAAGGCTGCAGTTTGGAGTGAATGTCGCTCCTGGGATTTTCCAAAGCGTAATGGAAAACACACTACGAGGTATACCAGGGGTCTGCCCCTACTTTGACGATGTCTTGATTGCAGGAGACTCCACACACATTCTAGCTGAAAGACTTAGGGCTGTCCTGTTAAGATTCAGGGAATCAGGCCTCAAGCTCAGAAAAGACAAATGCAAGATTGGGGTGCCTTCTACTGAATTTCTGGGATTCAAAATTGATGCTGCTGGGATTCATCCTGCTGAATCCAAACTAACTGCTATTTTAGAAGCACCCAGGCCAAAGTCTAAGGCCGAACTTCAGGCCTTCCTAGGCCTCCTGAATTTCTACAATTCTTTTCTTCCACATAAAGCTAGTGTAGCTGAGCCTCTTCACAGGCTACTAGACAAACAGGCTGTGTGGCTGTGGTCACAAGCGCATGAGGCTTGCTTTAAAGAAGTCAAGGCCTTGCTCACTTCTAACAGTGTTCTTGCACATTTCAACGAGTCTCTCCCTGTGTGCATCGCTTGTGATGCCTCCCCCTACGGGGTCGGAGCTGTCCTGAGTCACCTCAGGTCTGAGGGAACTCAGGTTCCTATTGCATACTACTCCAGAACATTGTCTTCTGCCGAGCGCAACTACGCTCAGATAGACAGGGAGGCTCTGGCTGTTGTTGCTGGAATTAAAAAAATTCCACGATTTTCTATATGGCAGGCATTTCACGGTCTTCACTGACCATAAGCCTCTGCTGGGACTGTTTACCACACGTAAGCAGACTCCCCACATCATTTCCCCTAGAATGCTTAGGTGGTCTATTTTCTTGTCTGCATATGATTTTTCATTACTCCACAAGCCTGGGAAAGAAATGGGCCATGCTGATGGCCTCAGTAGATTGCCTCTGCCAGTAGTAGAAGCTGAACCCGCGCCAGCTGTCAACATTCTATCAATCCAAGCCTTGCCCGAGCTCCCTCTAGTGTACAGGGATTCACGAACACGAAAAAGGGTAAAGATCACAACACTTCACGTGTACGTCCGGGTCCTGTCCGGGTGGCCTGAGCACTGCCCTAGTCCTGAGTTTCAGAGTTTATGGTCCAAAAGAAACGAACTGTCCCTTTCTCAGGGTTGTCTGCTTTGGGGAAACAGAGTTGTCATTCCCACCTCAATGAGGACTAGGGTCTTAGAATCCCTCCACGAGGGTCATCCTGGCATTGTTCGTATGAAGGCTCTTGAACGAAGCCACTTGTGGTGGCCTGGTTTAGATAAAGGTATTGAGGCTACGGTACACGCATCAACTGCTAGCAAGATCTCGCCAGAGACTGCAACAAGCTCCTGTGCTAGATCATGGGTAGTGAAACACATTCCCATGGTTCGAGGGCTGCACATGACTACGCTGGCCTTTCAGGGCCAGTTCTTTGTGGAGTACCTTGTTGACCAGCCATTCAAAATGGATTGAGTGGCCTCTGTCTCATTCACACCAACTGCAAAGGACTATTCAGGTACTGATGGGGGGATTTTGCTGCAAAAGGGGCTGCCAGATGTCATTGTGTCGACAACGCCCGTCAATTCACCTCCTCCGAATTCCAAGCTTTCTTACAGGCAAACCTGATTCGTCATGCCACGTCTGCGCCTTTTCACCCGTCCACCAACTGTATGGCTGAACGCATGGTGCGCATCGCAAAGGACGCCTTGAAGAGACTCACCTACGGGGACTGGCATCACAGGTTGGCTGACTTTCTCCTTTCTTATCGCACCACACCGTCCACTTCTACAGGGAGAAGTCCAGCTGAACTTCGTTGGGGGCGCCAACTTACTACTAGACTTGACCGGTTGCATCCGGACAGACTGCCTTCATCTACCTCACATCCTAGGGCACCTAGACAACTACTTGTGGGTGCCCCGGTTTGGGCTCGCAATTACGGGCCTGGTTATACATGGGTCCCCGCTTCTGTGTCCAGGATCACAGGTCCTCTCTTCTACGAGGTTGCCCTGGACAACGGTCGTGTCCTACGTCGGCACATCGACCAACTTCGCTCTAGGCGAGACTTTTCTGCTGAGACTCCTGGGTCTTTTCCAGGGGGGGAGGGGGACCCTTTGGAGCAAAGGGAAGGGCAAGAGTTACTGCCCATCTCCACTGAGGGAGCCACAAACGGCCGTCCCCAGATTCCGCAATTGCTCCGAAAAGGAAGTCATGGAGCTTACCCACACAACAGGCACTCACGCCTACTCCAGCCAGGGAGTCACCCCGGGGGCATACTCACTTTCCACATACGTCACACAGCACTCCAGTCACGGAGGATACCCGGGGGCATCCCAACAATCATTCCCCGCAAGAGAGCTGGCACACAATTCCCAAGGTTGGCCTGACCTTACCCCAAATCCTACAGGGGGTCAAACATACACAGAGTTAGTCGAGGAACCAAGTCCCGACTACAACAACCCTAGCACAAATCAGGGAACACCTGAGTTTTGGGAAAGTACAGAAACCCACACGAGCCCGAACACAGAATGGGGTTCAGGGAATGGACAGCCTCCTGACAGGTCTTGGACTGACCTAGGAGGTCCTACAGAGACGCCCAGCAGCGGCTATCACTTCAAGGGGCCCGAGGGTCTACAGCTAGGCAGGTCAACCAGGTCACAAAGCAACAGAAGCCCTGGCCTGACGAGCCCGGTGGGCAAGCAAGCAGGCCAGGCATTGGGGCACAGTCCTTGGAAGACACCAGGGCACAATAGAGAGAAAAGGCTCACGCCTCCCTCCAGTCAGGGGACTTATGCCAGTAATCCAGAGCTAAGAAGGTCACAGAGAGCAAAGAAATCTCCCAAGTACCTAGAAGACTACATAACATTGCTGGCAAAGCAAAAGCCAGTAAACAGTGGGAACATTGGGGAGCAAAATGTCATATAAAATAAATGTTGTATGTTGGTAGTAGTTTTAGCCCGGGGGAAAGGGGTGTTATGTCCCGAGCCTTTGCAAACGGCTCGGGCGTTTGCAGGCAGTCCCGGGCAGGTGCAAAGCTGCCCGGGACCAGACAGGCTGTCGCCAGCGCCGTGCGCATGCGCGGGTGCTGGCGCGGGAAAAGTAACCCTTTTACCTGGGAGTTGCCTATATAAGAGGCTGCGAGGCGTTTGGGCGAGGCTGAAGCCATCTTCCTGTAAGCTGAACGCTGAATAAAAGAAACTGAGAACTCCAGCTGCTTCTCGTGTCTGCTTTCCCGCCAAGGACGCAACAACAATAAAACTGGAAGGGCCTATCCAGGCAGTCTCCAAAAATTGGACACAATTGAACAGAAGAAATAATAAATAAATCTTATTCTTTTTTTTTCATCTGTTACCCATCAGCAGTCACTGTCTTAATGTTTAACCACACATAAAGAATTACAACTTGAAGGACAACAGAACTTTTCAAGCAAACTCTAGAAAGGAATCTCTGCTTTTCAAATACCATTTATACCTTTTGCCGGTTGTTTTCAATATGGCATACTCTACTTAGCAAATGCAAGGCAATCTCTCCTCCCCATAATTCAGTTGAAAACCTATGCCTATCTATCAGGTAAATGTCATAAAGTGTTTGAGAAACTCCTGGATTTTCAAAGAATGCACTTCATATATCATGTCTTTTCATCTCCTGGTTTGAATAAAACCTGATGTCAGATATTCTTAGAATAAAAGCCCTAAATCAAAAGCAGTTTATATTATTCTAAAACATCACTTTCAGAAAAAAGTGGAGTGGATAGATGAAAAAAAAAGAATGAGAGCCTATTGTATTTCACTCTTTCAATTATGTTAAAAAACTTTTTAAGGACTTTTAATTCATTCACACTTTCCTGGCAAAGTAGATTCCAAAAGGGAAAAAAAGGCAAAACCATGACATAATACAGGTGGTACTCTAACTCTGCCAAGCATTTTTTTTTTTTTTTTTTGAGAAATAAGAATATTATGGGAATTTTGAAAAGCTAAAGTTGAGGGAAACTTCAGCTAGCCTACAGTAGACTAATACATATCTATGTATTAATTTAATAGAATTCTAGAATCTCCTTATCAAAGAGAGGTAGAAAAGTGTCATCTTAAATTCTACCAATTTAGAATTTCACCAATTTATCTGTGTATTTGATTTGTTGAAATGAATACTCTATTTGGGAGCTGAAGAATCAGTCTCATTGACTGACTGACGTCACTGAAATAATGCAGACCATCACCCATTTAGCTTTCACACACTTATAGTTGCATATCTTTTCAAGAGAGGTTTTTCTCAGAAGCATTCCCATGGTGATCACATCAGGTTTAATGACAATCAGACAAAGCTTATGCTATCAGTATTTGGTGTATTCTCTAAGTCCAACTACAGTGCATGATTGACACTTAATCCTGGCTAAAAATGTATCTGTGGGATAGCTAAGATTGCCACAGCAATTTTAGTGATTTTAGCAATCATATAGACAGATTTTCTCCTAGTTGAGCTGTTCTCCACCTGATCCTTCAGGTCTTCCAATGTTGCACCTGCTACCATTATAATCGAGCCTGCCTTTAACATTTTCCAGCATTACAGACTTCTTCAGAGAACAAAGTCTTTGTGGAATGTGTCCAAAATATGATAATTTGAACCGGGTCATTTCTGACCTGAGTGAGAACTATGGATTCAGTTTTTGTTGATCCGTTTCTTTCTTGGCTATCCATGGTATTCTCCAACACCAAAGTTAAAAAGCATTAACATTCTTTCCATTTTCCTTCTTCAAAGTCCAAGTTTGACTTCCACAGCATGTCAAAAGGGAAAATAATTGGCTGGCATGATTCTGATCTGATTCTGGTTTTTGTAAACATAGCTACATCATGGCGTTTCCAGTGCTTTCATTGCTTCAAGTGCTAGTCGTATTTCTCGGCGGGGGGGGGCATTTAAAATTGATAACCTTAAAAAGCAGGCACTATCCACTACTTCAATATCTGCAGTACCAGTTCTAAGATTGGCTACTGTACCTATTATCATTAATTTGTAGTTAGTCGTAATCTTATTTTTTTTTTCACTTTCATTACTAGAGCTTCCAGACCAGTTGCATTTTGGGGGGGTTTATAGAACATTGGCCTTAGCCTAGTGCAAAGTGTCAGCATTTCTTCAATTTTAAAAACATGTTCATCTTCTCCCAGTCCAGCTTCTCTCAATAATTATTTTGCATGTATGTTGAATAAATAAAGGGAGAGTATACAACTTTGTCTCACTTCTTTGCTGACCTGCAATCAATCTGTTTTACTACGTTTCCTGCATACCATGGTTTCTTAACCCTTATATAGGTTTCATATAAGGACAAGGAGATTTTATTATTTATTTATTTAAAACATTTGTATACCCACCCATTTTATAATCTACTCTGGGCAACTCCCAATCAAAAGTTATTGTAAAACAGCATAAGAGTCATATTAAAACTATAAAACTTCTTGTACTTCCGGTGGTTTAGTGTCAGTGATGGCGGCTACTTTGTAGCCGTCCTCCTGGGAAAGCGTGAGAACCGCGGAGAACAGCAGGCATCAGCTGTTCCGCAGCTCAAAACCTCCCTCCCGGGCGAAGGGGGGAGGGGAGTATCACCTGAATAGAGGTAGAGCCTCTTGAACCCCCCAGGAATTTTTCCTTGGGGGGTGAAAAGAGAGCTCCCTCAGAGTTCGGGTTGCCTCCGCCTCCCAGCTGTCTTTGTTCCTTTGGGAACAAAGCAAAACGCCGCTACCACCTCCGCGCTTAAAGGGACCGGGTGAGTTATTTTTTAAAAAGCGGACAGAGTTGGATAAAGGATTTTTCTTATTGGATTTAGACTTTAGTTTGAAAGATTGACCTTTATTTTTTTTCTTTTTCTCTTTTTTCTTCGTTTTTTCTTGCGTGGAGAGTGAAAGTAAAATGGCTACTGGAAAGAAAGTACTTATAGTGGGACTGTATGCACCAAACCAACAACAGGAACAATTTTACAGACTGTTACATCAAAAATTAACTTTGTTGGATTACAGATCTGTTATATTAATGGGAGATTGGAATGGTGTTTTAGATACACAAAGAGATAAAAAAGGATCCTCTACTTCTTTTAAACAGGCTAAACTACCTAAAGCTTTATTTGATTTGAAAGAGGACTGGGAGCTGCGAGATTATTGGCGTGAACATAATCTGGAGGAGAGAATTTCACTTTCTTTTCGGATAGACATCAATCCTTTTCAAGAATTGATTTTTTTTTTTATTACGACGGATTTATATTTTAGGGTAAAGAATGTTAAAATTTTTCCCAGGACATTGACAGATCACAGTCTAGTTTGGATGGAATTGGTTGATGAAAAAGAGGAGAGGAGATCGTGGAGGATGAATGAAAATTTATTTAGACAAGAAAAGAACGTTCAAAAGTTAAAGGAGCAATTAAAGGATTATTTTGCTTTAAATATGCATAAGGGAACTTCAATGTCAATGGTCTGGGATGCAGGTAAAGCCTACATGCGGGGGATTTTGATACAAATGAATAATGTTCATAGACAGAAGCAGATGCAGAAACGTAAGGAGTTGGAAGATGAGATTAAATTAAAAGAAAAAGCTTTGATTTTAAATCCTACAGATGAGAAGGTTAAGGAATCTATAAAATTGCTTAAATCACAATTTAATATGTTGATGGCTGATCAAACTGCAACTAATTTACTGTATGTGAAACAAAACACATTTTGTAATGCTAATAAACCAGGGAGATGGTTGGCTTACCAACTGAGAAAGAAGCAGAGACAGAGAACTATAGATAAAATAAATTATAATGGTAAATTGGTATATCAGAAGGAGTTGATTAAGAAATCCTTTTTAGATTATTACCAAAAATTATATATGAGTACTAAAGTACAGGTTTCAGATATAGATAATTATTTAAATGAAGCTAACTTTCCTAAATTAACAGAAGATCAGAAACAAGAAATTAATGGTTTGATTACTAGTGAGGAGATTGAGACAGTAATTAAAGAATTAAAATTAGGTAAGGCACCGGGTATGGACGGTTTGACATCTATTTATTATAAAACATTGGTACAAGAGATGACTCAACCTTTAAGTGAACTTTTTAATAATATATTACAGGGTTCAGAGATTCCCCCGTCATGGGGCAGAGCTTTTATATCTTTGATTCCAAAAGAAGATCAAGATCTCACTTTACCAAAGAATTATAGACCTATATCTCTCTTAAATGTAGACTACAAGATTTTTTCAAAAATTTTAGCTAACAGGCTTGAATATTTAAATAAAAATAATCAAGTTTCTGCAGGATTGATATTTTTAGATGCTGAAAAAGCTTTTGACCAGCTGAATTGGCAATTTATGTTAAGATTAATTGAGAAAATGAATTTTGGAGAAAAAATTTTACAAGCTCTTGGTGTTATTTATCAAAAGCAAATGGCACAACTTATAGTTAATGGGGGTTTGTCAGAGGTGTTTACAATAGAGAAGGGGACTAGACAGGGTTGCCCATTGTCACCATTGCTGTTTCTTTTAACCTTGGAAATACTGTTGATTAAAATTCGAGCATCACAGCAAATAAAAGGAATAGAAGTCAATAAAAAGAATATAAATTAAGGGCTTTCGCAGATGACTTGGTGGTTATCTTATCTCAACCTACTTATTCTGTAATAGAGTTATTACAATTGATACATCAGTATGGACAGGTTTCGGGTTTTAAAATTAATAACAATAAGACTAAAATATTGCCTAAAAATATGACTAATCTGGATAAGCAGACTTTGGTTAAATTGACAGATTTTGAGGTTGTCAATAAGGTAAAATATCTGGGGGTTATTTTATCTGTTTCTAATGCAAAATTGTACAAAAATAACTATGAAAGGCTGTGGGTCAATATACAAAGAGATTTGGAAAATTGGGAGAAGTTGCAATTATCTCTTTTGGGAAGAATTGCGGCGATCAAAATGAATGTTTTGCCAAAGTTTCTTTTTTTATTTCAAATGATACCTATTTTAAAGAATGAGGTTAATTTAAATGAATGGCAGAAAGGTATTAACAAATTTATCTGGGCAGGGAAAAAACCAAGAGTAAAACTTAAAATTATACAGGATATTCGTGAGAGAGGTGGACTCAAGGTACCGAATTTGAAATTGTATTATGATGCTGTGGTTTTAACATTAATAAGTGATTGGGTTAATTTAACAAATGTAGAAATACTCCTCTTAGAGGGTTGGGATTTACTTTTTGGATGGCATGCCTATTTAATTTTTAATAAAAAGGTTGATAGGGTCTTTAAATCTCACATTATAAGGATTTCTTTACTTCGGGTGTGGAGGAAATATTATAGAAGTGATTTTAAAATTCCACTATGGGCTATACCGGAGCATGCGATAGAAGGGATAAGGAGAGGAGTTAAGATGGATAGTGTTTTTTATGCACAGTTACTTAGATGGGATGGTAAAAATTGCCAATTAAAATCTTTGGAAGATTTAATACAAGAAAATATTATTTATTCATGGTTTTATTATAGACAAATAGTGGAGAGGTGGAAGATAGATCGTAATGTGGGTTTGCTTAGAGAAGATGAGAATTTATTAAAACAAATAAAAGATCAAAGACGAACCCATATTAAGAGAATTTATGGGGTGTTAGTAGAATTGGATTCAGAAGCAGAATTAGTTAAAGAATGTATGGTTAAATGGGCACAAAATTTTGATGAACTGGTTCTATTAGATACCTGGGAAATTATTTGGGTGAGGAATGTTAAATTTACACAAGCCCAAAATTTAAGGGAAAATTTTTATAAAATGTTTTATAGATGGCACCTTGATCCACAAAAAATGTCTCGTATGTATCCTGACTTACAGCCTAAATGTTGGAGATGTGGATGTTTGGATGCTACTTATTATCATATCTGGTGGTCATGTAAAAATATAAAAGCTTTTTGGATTAAGATATGGTGGAATATTCAAAGAATTTTTAGAAGAAGGGTAAAATTTACCCCACAACTGTTTTTGTTAGGTATTGTTTCTGATTGTGATACTAAAGAGACTATATTGATGTTAAATTTAATCACAGCGGCAAGGTTGTTAGTAGGGCAATGTTGGAAGAAGGAATCTTTGCCTACCTTGCAAGAGTGGTTTTTTAAAGTTTCTTATTTGGCGGAAATGGCAAAGATTTCGGCTTTCTTGAAAGACCAATCGCAAGAGAAGTATTTTTTGGTATTGAAAAAATGGATAGACTTTATACAATATAAGTTGGATATAAAAAATATTATTTAGCTTTTCAATAACTTATACTTAAAATTTAAGATATTTTATAGACTTTTTTCCTTTTTCTTTCTTCCTATTTTCTTGTATTTTCTTGTATTTTTGTTTTTTTATACATATATTATTGTTAACTAGTTTACAATTTGTTTAATTAATGTATTTAGATTTGTTTATGGTTTATATTTGTTTTAAGACTTTTTGAAAAAATATTAATTAAGCCTATATTCAGCTCTGGGAAGGTCGGGGGAGGGCATGGGAGGGTTGGGGGGGCTCGGGGAAGGGAACCGTATTGTTTTGTAAAATTTAAAAATTTTCAATAAAAAAAACTATAAAACTTCTTCTCATTTGTTTAAGTGCATTCTATAACTTGATATGGCTGACACAGTGAAAGGCTTTTCTACAATCAATGAAATGCATATTGACTTTTTAAAAATATTCTTGGCTTCCTCATTTATCTAGCATCCATCAGCAGTAATATCTTTTGTTCTTTGGTCTTTTAAACAATCCAGCTTGAACATATGGTATCTTTCTTTCCATGTGAGGTTTTAATTTTCTAAGCATTATTTTATTTACAAGCATGTAAAATTAAGGTTATTGAACAATAGTTTGCACACTCTGTTAAGTTTCCTTTCTTTGGCATTGATATGTAAACTGATTATTTCCAGTCTTTGGCCGCTGAGCTTTTCTCCAGATCTGTTGACATAGTTAGTCTTTCATCTTGGAAATGAGAGCTGATCTAAAGATTTATTTAATTTATTTACTTATCAAATTTATGATCTTTCTTGAATCAATTAATCAATCTCTGTCCATAGCCTCCTTTAACACACCAGTTCAAGGTCAAAAACTTCTTCTCATTTCAGAAATCTTTAGGAAGACCTTCCTTGTTTTTCTATATTTGTTTCTATCTTCAATACCTTTAAGATGTCATTGTAGTACTGCTCATTGTCTCTTCTAACAGCTTTCTGAAATTCTTTGTTCAGTTTCTTCCTAAGACCTTTACTGTATCTCTCTTGGCTTCTTGACCCTCCTCAGCAACTATATTAGATTGGATAATACGATACGGTTATGTGATGTCACACTAAAGGATGTAGCCAATAAGATATGTTCATGTGACAATGTTGCAGAGGACAAAGAAATCCCAAAAAATTGCAAACAAGGGCTCTGGAAGCAGGAGATGGTAAAAAAAGTAAACTTGATGGTCACAAATGCAGAATCAAAGCCCTGCCTCACTTTTTTATAGGTATCATATGAGGCTTTAATCTTGCAGCCATGGCCACTATCATGAATGTTTTTCTCCCCTCTGGATGTACCTGTCTGTAAGTAAATATTTTCACAAGTAGGTATTACTGAAAAAGTGGATATATATGTATACAGTATGTGTGTGTGTGTGTGTGTGTGTGTGTGTATCTCTGTGTGTGTGTTAACTGAAAGTGCAGTTAAACCCAGATCTATCCAAGGAAATTGTTTTTCAACTTTTTGCATTTGTTCCTATTTATTTTCCTATAAATTATTTGGGATGCTATAAAGGATTTAATAGCATGTCTTTCATTAATATAAGACATGCTATTAAGTCCTTTATAGAATCCCAAGCAGTTTATATGAAAATAAATAGGAAGAAATGCAAAAATTTGAAAAACAATTTTCTTGGATAGATCTGGGTTCAACTGCACTTTCAGTTAACACATAAACACACACACACATACACACACACACACACACACACACACACACACACACACACATATATATATATATATATATGTAGGTCTTTAGTTATTCGGGTTTTCTCCCGCGTAAAATTGGAAGTGTCTTGGTGACGTTTCGACGAAGTCTCATTCGTCATCTTCAGGCTGGTGCTTTCAGCTTCGTGCTTCTAGGAGCAATGTGTGATTGTAGCTGTTTCCTCCTTTTAACTGCCAGTGGGGGTATGAACTGATTGGATGAGAGCTTGGCTGTGTTCTGATTGGATGGAGGTGTGTTCTGATTGGTTAGGAGCTTGACTGTTCTCTGATTGGCTGGGGGGTTGGCTGTGCTCTGATTGGCTGGGGGGTTGGCTGTGCTCTGATTGGCTGGGGGAGTGTTCTGTTTGGATGGGGGCTTTGTTGTGCTCAGGTTAGTCTGAGTTGCAGGGGGGGTTAAAATGGTGAACTGCATTGCTATTTTTTGGCTTCGCATTCGTGGTCGTGCCTCATCTTCATGGTGGGTGTCAGTTTGCTTCATGTATGGATTGGAGAGGTTTAAAGTGGCTAATGATGCAGCTGTGGTCTGGCTTCTGGTTTGTGGTCATGCCTCAGGAGGAAGGAGGAAACAGCTACAATCACACATTGCTCCTAGAAGCACAAAGCCGAAAGCACCAGCCTGAAGATGACGAATGAGACTTCGTCGAAACGTCGCCAAGACACTTCCAATTTTACGTGGGAGAAAACCCGAATAACCAAAGACCTACATACAAATACCCGCGAAAACCTCAGAAAACATATATATATATAATATATATAAAGTCATATAAACATATAAAGTCAATGAAACTGACTTTAAAAATACCAGAACCATTGCCAAAAGTGAACATTTTAATAACAATAATCAGAGAAGCCATCGAGATAGAAAAACACCCACACAGCATGAACAAGCGAGATGATACCTCCCGCCTACCAGCCATTTGGAAACCTGCCCTTATTGACAAACGACTCCCTAACACAAAAAATGATACCAGACCCACACTCACAAAAACCACACAGGATGTCACCACCACACATCCACGCAAAAAACAAACCCAAAGCCACACCGATGATGAGGCACGACCACAAACCAGAAGCCAGACCACAGCTGCATCATTAGCCACTTTAAACCCCTCCAATCCATACATGAAGCAAACTGACACCCTCCATGAAGATGAGGCACGACCACGAACGCGAAGCCAAAAAATAGCAAGGCAGCCCAAAATCTTAAACCCCTCTGCAACTCAGACTAACCTGAGCACAACCAAACAGAACACTCCCCCAGCCAATCAGAGCACAGCCAACCCCCCAGCCAATCAGAGCACAGCCAAGCCCCTAACCATTCAGAACACACCTCCACCCAATCAGAACACAGCCAAGCTCCCATCCAATCAGTTCATACCCTCACTGGCAGTTAAAAGGAAGAAACAGCTAAAACCACACATTGCTGCTCAAAGCAAGAAGCTAAAAACACCAGCCTGAAGATGACGAATGTGACTTCGTCGAAACGTTGCCAAGACACTTCCAATTTTACGCGGGAGAAAACCCGAACAACCAAAGACCTATATACAAATACCCGCGAAAACCTCAGAAAACAAATATCGAACCTCTACGGGGAGGAAATCCACCATCTGACCAGGACCTATGAAAAACTTGAAGTCCAAAGAGCTTCCATTTTATGTGACCTCGCATTCCTACGTAACTGCCGAGATCAAAATCTAATCCCCACATGTTTCCAACTGAAATTCCACTCCAACTCTGCAGCCACCAAACGGATCCTGAAAAGAACAGAATTGGCCCTAATCAGAAATGAACTTCACACAAAAAGATTCCTCCTAGACCGAATTAACAAAGATCTCCTCACACTCCACCTCAAACTCAGCAACAAGATCCACCCCGCACTTTGGGACAAATCCAAACAACTCGCCGTCTGGAGAGCCGAAACACAGACCACCCTCAAGACAGATACACACACCAACAAACTCCGAAGACTACAAGAACGCCAGAAACAAACCCCTCCTCCCTCACAGCCACACATGAAACAAACAGTGCATAACATCTCAGATAGGATCCTCACCAAAGCCGAAACCAATGTCCTTTCCAAAGGATTCAACTTTGCAGTCGCTCCCAAACACATCCCCACTGAAACCATTATATGTGGAGTTGAAACCAGCCTGACCAAAATCAACCCCGATGACGCTAACAAAATCAGACTCAAAATCACCAACATCCTCTGCACCAGCAAGCCACCCAAAAGCAACTTACCCAAAGAGGAACAGACAGCACTACGTAACCTGAAAGAAGACACCAGCATAATAATCCTACCAGCAGACAAGGGCAACGCCACGGTGGTTATGAACACATCTGACTACCAAACCAAATTAACCAACCTACTCCAAGACTCCACATACAAACCCCTAAATACAGATCCCACCACCTACCTGGAAAAAACCACCAGAACCAAGATAAAAGCCTCCCCCATTAGCGAAGAGATCCAGCAAAGAATCATTCCCAGAGAGAAATCATCCAGATGCCCTAAACTCTATGGTCTCCCCAAGATACACAAAGAAGGAACCCCACTCAGACCTATAGTCAGCTCCATAGGCTCACCTCTACAAAACCTAGCCAAATTTCTCGCCAAACAACTACAGCCCTATGCAGAATCCATCACCTCACACGTAAAAAACTCATTCCAGTTTATAGAGATCATAAAGAAACAAAACTTACAGCCCAGCGACCTACTAGTGAGCTTCGATGTCATATCCCTCTTCACCCAAGTGCCTATCAAAGAAGCCTTGACAGCTATTCAAAACAAATATAACCCCCCCAAACACATCTTAGATCTGACCAACCACTGCCTATCCAACACATACTTCATCTATAACGGACAAAAATACAAACAAACAGAAGGAGCACCCATGGGATCACCCCTCTCACCTGTCATTGCCAACCTCTACATGGAACACTTTGAAATCCAAGCTCTAGAAAAATCGGATCACAAACCCAAACTCTGGCTCAGATACGTAGACGACACCTTCATAATCTGGCCACATGGGAAAGAAAAACTGGACAACTTCCTCACACACCTCAACAGCCTACACCCCAAAATACAGTTCACCATGGAAACAGAAGCTAACAACCAACTTCCCTTCCTGGATGTCTTAGTCTACAAGAAATCCAATGGCTCCCTAGGACACACCATCTACCAGAAGAAAACACACACAAACCGCTATCTGCACGCTCTCTCACACCACCACCCAGCACAGATCAACTCTGTAGCCAAGACACTCATCTCCAGAACAAAACGCTTAGCTGACGAACAACACCTAAAACCCGAACTACACACTCTCACCAATGTACTAACATCCAATGGATTCCATAGAAATAAGATTACAAACCTAATCCAAAAAGAAACCCCCACTAAAATCCAAGACAAAGAACAAGAAAACGGCAAAGCCCTCCTCCCATACATAAAAGGCACCACAGACAGAATCAGTAAGATCCTCCATAAACACAACATCAAAACAGCATTCTGCACAAACAGAAAAATATCCACCATCCTTAGAAACCCCAAAGATAAAATTGAATTAGAAAATCAAGGAGTATACGAAATCCCATGCACCACTTGTCCCACCACATACATCGGACAAACCAACAGAAGAATAAGTGCACGCATTGAAGAACATAAGAACTCAGTCAAAAAAGAGGAACCAACATCTTCCCTGGTCCAACACCTTAAAGCCACAGGACATGAAATTGACTTTAAAAATACCAGAACCATTGCCAAAAGTGAACATTTTAATAACAGAATAATCAGAGAAGCCATCGAGATAGAAAAACGCCCACACAGCATGAACAAGCGAGATGATACCTCCCGCCTACCAGCCATTTGGAAACCTGCCCTTATTGACAAACGACTCCCTAACCCCAAAATCTTAAACCCCTCTGCAACTCAGACTAACCTGAGCACAACCAAACAGAACACTCCCCCAGCCAATCAGAGCACAGCCAAGCCCCTAACCATTCAGAACACACCTCCACCCAATCAGAACACAGCCAAGCTCCCATCCAATCAGTTCATACCCTCACTGGCAGTTAAAAGGAAGAAACAGCTAAAACCACACATTGCTGCTCAAAGCAAGAAGCTAAAAACACCAGCCTGAAGATGACGAATGTGACTTCGTCGAAACGTTGCCAAGACACTTCCAATTTTACGCGGGAGAAAACCCGAACAACCAAAGACCTATATACCAATACCCGCGAAAACCTCAGAAAACATATATATATATATATATATATATATATATATATATATATATATATATATATATATATATATATATATATATATATATGTATAGATATATACTGTATACATATATATCCACATATTAATGACAGAACTGATAGGGGAATCATTCAATAATCATTCACAGGCCCATAGAAATAAAATTGACAGTTTGTTCTTGCATCCATTTTTGTTTTCCTGAGGAAAGCTTTCCTCAACCAGCATAGATCATTCTGAATTACAGCAATGAACAACATGACTTAGTAAGGGGCAATTCCGATAGCCGGCACTGTAAACAGTAACTTTTTTAGAACAGTTCTGTGAGTTAAATTAATCCTTGGCCATAATTCTTTCTGGCTGAGTAGGAACCTGCTTTTTACAAAGCATGAGTCAAATGCAAGTTGCATGCACTAAATTACTCTGTAACCAAAAAAATAAATAAATAATAATAACATTTTCCTGGAAAGGGATTAAAAAACATGTGCCTCTTAGCCTTTCTGCCTGTCTTATTGGGTTTTCATTTCTAAAAAGCCATAATTTTCATCTTTGCTATTTTTTTAATGGAACCCAAAGTCAATTCAGAGCAAAATGAATTTTCCATCTTTTTAACCAGTGTGTGATCTTTTTTTCCCCTGTAGCCTCTAAAGATAGCTTAAAGCATAGGACAGTTCAGTGATTTGCTCTAAAATGCATGTAATATCAAATTTTGACCCTGGGAATCTATGCAGGGATTTGCTACTGGATAAAACATGTTTACAGCAGCATCCTCAGAATCCTGCAGCACTACAACATCACACATTAATATTTACCACTTTTGAGTGGGTGTGCATTGTTGCAACAATCATAAAAAAGGGTCAGGGTCATAAGACTGCTTCCATCAGTCTCTCTCTCACACACCTTGTTCCCCCAACACAAACACTGATAATCATGAAGCAATTCTATTTTCTGTCTTAATGAATATCCTATGACAAGTTTTTTAAAAATGAAAGGAAAATAATGTACTATTTCAAATGGAGAACTCAACCTTCATTCTACCTTGCTGCCATTGTAAATGTCGAGTGTAAACAATCAGATCCACAGGTAAAGAGTTTAACTACTTTATTGCTCATACCTGTAACACAAGTATCTTTTCAGTGTAGCACTTTGCACTTGGGTCAGATTAGATGGCATACAAGAAGGGTCAGACCTTGTCCTTTTCTGCCTATGTAGAAATTCCAAACGAATTCCCCATTTGACTCTTCCCCCTTTCTCCCCCCCCCTCAGCCAGTCTCTCTCTTACAGTAAAATTATCATCTGAAAACACCCTAATCTTAATTTGTGAAAACAGACACCTGGTTGGTATTTGAAACCAAAGATAGGCAGGAAATAAAAACTAAGATTGCCAACATTATTGCAATAAGCAGAAGCTATTAAACAAGGGGAACGGGGTATGTTTTGGGGGCATGGAGGTGAAATAGTTCTGAAGAGTCTATGAGTATATTGCAGAGGTAATTCACACATCTTATGCTAAGACACCAGAAGCATTGCATAAGCAACATCCTAACCACAGCAACATTACTCCACCCTGCTGACTGCAACATGAGCTGGGTGTTGGCATGATCATTTATCTAATGATTCCACCATCTGTCAAGAAAAAAAAATGTTCTTCTGGGGAACATCTTTAGGTCCATTTTAGAGACCTTCTTGGAAAGCTCTTGCATTAATCTCTTCCTTATTTCTCAATATTTTTCCCCTTTGCTAGCATATATGAAAAGCAAATATCATGGCTGCAGTGCCCTGAATTACTTTGTGAAGAAAAACATGACCTCTGAATATCGATGCATAAAAATAACATATTTTGTTCATCTCACTGAGGGACAATCATGGTGGAGAAGTGTATTTTGAAGATGCTCCATTGCTGGAGATGTTTAAGAAAAGACTGGACAACCAATAAGGTCTTCTGCCTTGGGCTAGGAGTTGGACTGGAACACCTGCAAGGTCCCTTCCAGCCCTATGATTCTATTTCTATCTTTACCCCTTATAAGTATTACCTGTTTCAAGAAGCTTTTGGTGACCAAGGACAATGCAATTGCTGTGATATAGAATGTTATCTTTGTGATTCACTGATTACTTCATTCTCTGGTTATTTCCCAACCTTACCTGCAATAATTCAAATGCCTGGGAAAAAACAAACTTATGTGATGTTCATTATATTAAATGTCCTCTGGAGAACCTTTGCTGGTTAAAAAAGGAGCAGCACTTTCTTATATGTGATATATCACTAGAGAATGGGTCAATTGTTCAAGGATAGATTCCATGGTTTACTTGCTGAATTTTCTGGGATCTGGGTTCAACCCAGAGCTTTTTAATGTATAAATGAATGTGTACTCAGCCTGAAATTCAGGAAAGGTATTGACAGTGAACAGCAGAACAAACCAATAATATGACACAAGAAGAGTTCTTATTAAAGTAGCTTCTCTTTTTGGGTGGACAGTTGAATCTTCCACGTACAGTTTAACCACATGAATTCTTCTACATGGCAGAAATAATCCATGATTATTAGGATCAGGAGAGAGGTAGTTTGGTATAGGGGTTGGCATCAGGCTAGAAAAAGTGAGGCTGTGAGACCTGGTCCGCCTTAGGCAAAAAGCTAGCTGGGTGACATTGGGCCAATCTTTCTCTCAGCCCAGAAAGGAAGAAATGGCAAACTACTTCTAAAAAAAAAACCTGTAGGTTCTTGTCTTGGCAGTCTCTGGGATTCAGATGTTATTAAACAGAAGGGAAAAAAATAGGAAGAGGGTCCTGAAAAATTGTACCAATATTAAATTGTAGGCCAGAGACATTTAAAAGTTCCAAATACAAAATCAAATAAGGGTACAACATTAGTTTTTTTTAAATGATTTGAATTGCTGCGACCTCTAACAAATATTGGATACTTAATAAAAGTCCCAAGAATTCCCTTCAAAAGAATTGGCCATATTAGATTACTAAAGCCAAAGTAAAAGAGATAGTCTTTCATCATATGCATTAAGCCATCTTTTTCAGATGCATGGTGGGGAAAAATGAAAACTGTAGGATCAGGAGATTGAATACTTCTTGGATGATGGCATGATAATCAGTTATTGCTGTTTTAAAATTCCGGCACTGGGAAGGGAGAAGAGTTAAGAATCTTTTCCTTCCTTTCTTCTTTACAGGCCCTTTAGAAGCTGTCTCCTTGTTCAGTCTCAACGTTCTGTATTTCATGCATATCCTAATGTATGTGAAGTAATGATAGAAAATGGGGCATTCCTTTAGAGGGAAGGAAATATCAACTGATCTTTTAATTAGGAAATCTCTTTACTTCAATGTATGTAAAAAAAGCAAACACCAGTGAGGTCTGGCCTGGTGATAGAAGGAAAAAGACTGCAAACAAAGCATCCTTGATACTTCCTGTTCATTTAACAACTGAACGCCTTTTAGAATTCAGTTTGCATATATGATAATCTCTGTCACTGTGCTTGAAGCCTTTACCCTCCAGAATGAGTGAACATATATTTAGTTATGAGTTTAGAACACCTTTTTTTCCACCAAAAATAATAGAACAAATCAAGAAGCAAAACTTCCAGAATGATACATTTTTAAACATTCCAAACTTTTTTTTTCAGAATTGGGGATCTCTAATTAAATGGTTATATGCAGTGGTGGGATTCAAATATGTGAACAACTGGTTCTCTGTGTGGATGCTGCTTGCGGAAGTCCATTCTGGGCCTGGGTAACAAAAAATTAGCTATTGGTTCTGCTGAAGTGGCTGAATCCCACCACTGGTTATATGGAATGTAGTTTTCTTTCCTCATTGTGTGATATTTTGCAACAAGTTAGAAAAGATTGATGTGAGACTTTCCGAGGCTGAATTTGGAGTCCTTGATATGCATTTGTCTGCTTTACAATATATAGGAATATTTTTTTTCTCCTTTTTTGGTTTGGGAAAGGGTTGTTTTCCACTTGTTATTCGATTGAGTTTCATGAAGCTTAAACTATTCTGTACAGTTTCAAGCCACAGCAATGTATAAGCATACTCAAAGCCAGACTTAAGTGAGTTTTATAAGCCTTTCCTTGATTCAAACTTTTATGAATCTGGAAACATGGGAAAAAAGGTCCCCAAACAAACTTTAAGAAGCAGTTAAAATGTATTTGGCCTTGCCTTCTCTAATGTTTATAGCACATTGGCTAATATTGAATACCTCAGAGGTCACCCATCCATCTGTGCATTGCCCTTTATGCTTCTCAGAAAGTTTCTTTTTGACTGGAGAAAGAGAAGGGGCCAAGTGCTCCAAAATTCCCACACAGAAGCCAGAGGTAGAATTTCTTTCATGTTGGAAGGAGTCAAAGTCAACAATGTTTTCCCACGTAAGCGTGAAATGGCTCCTTCTAGAAGGAAGGCACCCGTACCTCATCTTACAGTAAATGAGAGTTAGACTTAAGATGTCTGTCATTCAACTCATGTCTCAGTCTGATAAAAGGCAATTCTGGTGCTATTTAAATACACAAACACAAGATTGATTGATTATGTCCCATCAAATTGTTTTTGATTCCTAGCAATCACGTATGTAGGTTTTGTCCATGACGTTCCTAACCTGTTCTTTTGGGTCTTCCTGCCATGCGCTCATCACCTTTGTACCTGGTTCCATCCCCTTTGCTGCTGGTTGTTCTCTTTTCTGCTTCCTTCCACCTGTCCCAGCATTAGAGCCAGTGTTACAGGTAGTGCCTGGCTGAGGAATTCTGGGAGTTGAAGTCCACAAGTCATAAAAGGGCCAAGTTTGAAGAACCCTGGTTTAGTGAATGTTTGAAGTTTGAAGAGTGACTTATGATCATTTTTCATTCTTACAACCACTGCAACATCTTCATATTTATGATGGTTGTGGTGTCTCGGGCTCATGTGATCTCTTTTTGCAATCTTTTGACAAGCAAAGTCAATAGGAAAGCCAGATTCACTAAACAACTGTGTAACTAACTTAACAACTGCAGTCATTCACTTAACAGCAATAGCAAGAAAGGTCATAAAGTGGGGCAAAGCTCACTTAACAACTGTTTTGCTTAACAACAGAAATTTTGGGCTCAGTTATGGTAATAATTGAGGGCTACCTGTACAGTTTGTAAATCAATTACTTGGTCTGAAGCAAGTTTTGCATACCCATTTCCAAGCGATTAAATAAGAAGCAACGTTACAACATTCATCTTTCGTTCTTACTTTACAACCAAGATCCCATTTTAAAATTAAAAAACTTGTGGAAAGAGTGTTGTCATTCATGTCCAAAGAAGTTTACATCACAGTACATATTTGCATGAGAAGGAACACAACAATAAACGGCATGGCAGATCTTTTGCTATGTGTATTCCAGAGATACCGGACCTTGTTTGGTAAGCAAACTTTGCATGCTGACCTTCAGTTAATAATGCAGCCTGTATGGTCTGAAAATGAAACACTACACATGCCATTCTTAACTTACCAAAAGTGAGCTCACAAATGTAGCCTTCACCGGAATGGAGTGGCTTCTCACCAGCCTAAAATAAGGGGCAAATCTATCAATTGCACAGTGGCTTAATCCTTGTGAACGCCATAATCTTGGTGTGTAGAACAGAATAGAAGAAATCTATAGTAAAGGCTATATGCAGTGGTTCTGTATTATATAAAAAAAACCTCTTATAGGTCTGGTCCTTTTTCATTACAGGGAAAATATGTTAACAGTAGTCTTCTTTAATCTGATATCTTCCCAGATTATGACATAAGAATTCAAGTTACACTGTTCCACAGGAATTTTGCTGAACATATAAGAACTAGAAGAGAAACCATTTGGTGTAGTAGTTAAAGCACCAGGTTAAAAACCAGGAGTGTATCAGTTCTAGCCCTGCTTTAGGGACAAAGCCAGCTGGATGACCTTGGACCAGTCAATCCCTCTCAGCCCTAGGAAGAAGGCAAGGGCAAACTGCTTCCGAAAATCTTGCATCAAAAGATTTGTGTTTGATACCCACAGTGAATCAAATTCCAAAATCTTGCCAAGAAAACTACAAAGACTAGTTCAGGCAGTTGCCAGAAGTCAACAATGACTCGAAGGCGTGCATACACACACACACACACACACACACACACACACACACTGGAAAGTGCATGGAAACAAGGCTGCCTATGTAAGCCTGCTACCTACACTTCTTATCCTTTATGTTAGCAGTTGGAGGTATGTACAAGAGCTGGGCTTGGGTTCATTTGAATCTAGAACATCTAGTAAAGAGGTTCCAGAATAAGTTCACTTGTATTCAAGTGAATGTAAGTACAGTACAGTTCCCCTTAACATTTGCCAGCTGAACACATCAAGGTCAGGAAGAGTCAAAGACTTGTGGAGTCTGCAGTCATCCATTCTCTATCCTATTTCAAGCCCTCATCAATTCAAACCAAATGCCCAATGAAAAGCATGGCCAGTGGGAATTCTGAGGATTGTTACTATTACACATTTAAAGGATGGTAGACTGGAGAAGGTTGTAGCCATAGTTTAGAAAATTATGGGAAATGTAAACAAAATAGTTGTTTTATAAAAATCAGTGTTTCTTAATTTGGCAAGGAAATGATGCAATTACATATAATTCTAGAACATTGCTGTAGTGGAGTTCTTAGATACAGGTGATTTATCATCATTTGCTATTCAAACTGGAAAAGTGAATTTAATCATGGCAAAAATATTTAACTATTGGAAAACATAACAAATGAGTGTTTCTTAAGTTGGGCAACTTTAAGATGTGTAGACTTCAACTCCCAGAATCGCAGAATTGAGGTCCACACATCTTAAACTTGCCCAGGTTGAGAAACATTGAATTAAACCATCATGCATGTTGAGAAACAGTGAAATAAACCACTATTTTCTTCATTGTTTCATTATTTGCTCTTTTTGTATCCCTCCGTGGGCCTCTGCTGGCTTTAGCATAAAACATAACTGGACAGACACTGTGGCTCCTGACCTGCCTGTTAAGATTAAAGGCTTGGATGCCAGCTTATCTCTTGGCCTGTCCTCCTGCTCTATAGGAAAGCAGAGGGATGGTTTGGATTCCTGGAGGCAAATTCCAGATTGGAGTGGTCTGACTATTCAGGGCAGAGACCGTGCTGGGAGGAAGTGTGATTTGTCTGTTGTTGGCGTTTAGCCATCAAAAGAGCTCAGCAGGGTGGGAAACATGACACCTGTCCCTTGCAGTCATCACGACCCTGCCTGCTCATCTTGCATAAAAGTCCTGCAGGCAAATGCTGAGGAAAAAAACATGACAGGAAAGAAAGGTTATAGTTTGTTTAAAAACAAGCAAGCTTCTCCAAGCTATTTGGGGGAGAATGCAGCCTCATCTCAATCTAGTGAGAGACATTTATACAGATGATCCCCAATGTACGACCACAACTGAGCCCCAAATTCTCATTGCAAAGCAAGGCAATTGTTTAAGTGAGTTTTACATCCTTTTTGGCCACTGTTAAGTGGATCCTGCAGTCATTAAGCGAATTTGGCTTCCCCCATTGACTTTGCTTTTTGGAAGCCAACTGGGAGGATCACAAATAATGATCACCTGATCCCGGGACAGTACAACTGTCATAAATACATGTCAGTTGCCAAGTGTCCAAATTATAATCACATGACCATGGGGACGCCGCAACAGTCGTAAGTGTGAAAATGGCCATAAGTCACTTTTTTCAGTGCCGTCATAAGTTTGGTCATACATGAATGGCTATAAGTCGAGGGCTTATTTGTATTTGAATTTCTGTTTCTCCTTTTTTTCAGTAGAGCCTGGTATCCATTGGATGGATACCATTTTTAAGGAAATTTTGTTTTGGGGTAGTTCACTTTTTTTTTGTCTGAGTTCTGCATTCTTATCAACAGACACCAGGTTAGAACTAGGAATATTTAATTTGTATTCTTTTGTGCTTTGTGACAGGCCACTCAGCATAGCAGAACAATGGATTGATAACTATGCCATATTTGGATGCTTTAAAAAAAACTATCCATTCATCCACTAGTGCTCCTTGAATGTTATGAATATGAAAATATCCAACTGGTCTCTCCTACTTAGCTTTTTTCTGTCTCATTGTTGCCCCCTTTGCTGGTTCAGTTCTCAAGAAAGGTCTCCCTGCTAACCCCAAACAGCTGAAGGTCTCGCTTATCTATGGCCCAATAATAGAACAAATGTTCAACAAAATCTTGAGGACAGGTGTGTAGTGTGTATGTGTGTGTGTGTGTGTGTGTGTGTAAACAGGTTTGTGCCTGCACATGTTTCCATCATAGTTCTAGAAAGCTATAAATCTAATTTACACACGGATAGACATGGAAGAGGGGTTGGATGAATGATTCCAAGTTATTTTTCCCAGCCTGACATTTGAGTGTAGCACAGTGAGAAGTGGAGAAATTCACAGGGAAAACCATTCTAGCTTAATGGGTCATTACTGCCTTATGGAAATAGCATTATTCCAACTATAACAAATAGACTTTGTATAGCATTAAGAAATAGGACACAGTGTTACGCCTGATGGATGAATAAACTGTTCATACTAGGTTAATATTTTTAGATGATGTAGAACTTTTTCTAGTTTCTTTTGAAAACGAGGCGGTGTTGGTCTGGACAATATTTAGTCTGCACTGAAAAGCAATGCAGCATTTCACAATGTGCCGAGTTTGCAACTCAACCAACATTCTCTGAATGCCATGTATTAGTCTTTACTAATCCCCTTCCTGTATAATAGAATGCTGTGTGTTCCACATATTTTGGTGCAGCCACATATTCATTTTCCCTGGAACAGGTGGCTATTATTAATAGCTGTCTTTGGGCTGATTCACAATCCATTTCTTTTATGATCGGAAATCAAGACAAGTTGAAATTTTGAGCAGACCTGCATAGGTTGCATGTGTATTGTAAGGGGAGAAGCATGTACCTAGCTGAAACTCAAAACCTTCTTTGTTGCTTTAAAGAAAAGACTGTGGACACGGCTGGAGCAATTCACAAGACCATTTCAATGAAAGCAAACCCATCAAAAATATCAATTCATATTCCTTTCAACATGTGGTTGCATTGACTAGATTTTGGAGCAGGAACTGGAATATAATCCCTTTTTCCAGTTTGTGATGATTAAGTGTGATGGAAGAAGCCAGAATATGATTTGATCAGATTACAATTGAACCTCTCAGAGGAATATCCTACAGCATGAAGCAATTCACTGATGATAAAGTCTTGGTAGATCTCCATGCTGATGACTTTCAGGAGATGGGTTAGCTTCCTTCCAACACTGCTTACCCCAGTAGACCAGCATCTTAGATGTGTTCAGGAACATTCAGATGCCTGTAGATTTCAGGGCATTAATTGGTGGGATGTCTATTTATTTATTATATTTATACCCCAAATTTCTGCTTCTAGGCATCTTTCAACAGTTGCACAAAATGCACAGTGTAAACTACTACAATTAAATCAATTCAGTTAAAATTATAAATTAACTACAAATTAAAAAGAGCCGAGGTGGCGCAGCAGTTAGAGTGCAGTACTGCAGGCCACTTTAGCTGACTGTGTTCAGCAGGTCAGCGGTTCAAATCTCACCAGCTCAGGGTTTATTCAGCCTTCCATCCTTCCGGGGTAGGTAAAATGAGGACCCAGATTGTTGGGGGCAATGTAAATATATATATATACATTGCTTACTGGTGTACACCGCTTAGAGAGTGCTTGCACTTAAAGCGGTATATAAGTCTCATAAATAAATAAAATCAGTATTATTGGAAACCATCAACACTTAGAAACTTGGCAAAAAAATAAGTGCTTTTGCCATTTTTTTAAAGTACTGGGAAAGTGGGGCCAACTGCTCTCCCTAAAAGAAGCCAGCCATAGCTTGAGAACCATTTAGAAGGCCCTGTTTTCAGGATCAAACAGCTGAGTTCCTGATACTACTACGTGTTGGAAAGGGCTGTATGGTGCTAACTAGTGGGAATTCTTATATCATTGTAGACCAATCTACTTGGGTAGGAGTTTAAAAGAAAAAATGTGCAAGAATTGTTGAACCACCATTGAGTTTTGAGTAGCATGGCACTTTAATGAGTGAGCAAGGCTACAATAAAAAAAACTAAATTTGATTTAACTGCAATTGAATTGTTTTAAAATTACTTTAAGTTCATTCATATTGGTGCCTATATAATCATTTTTCTATCACAATAAAAAAAATTATGGTTGGACGAGAAAAGCTTGAGGAATGACTCCAAAGTTTGGGGACATTTTGACTCTCTGACTTCAAGAAGCTGTTACAGCATTTGGAAAACTTTAGATTTGTAAAAAAAAGTGTGGTACGTTTTACTACTATTTGTGCGGGTTCAGTGAGGGGAAAAATTATTTGATTCCCCTGCTGATTTTGTACATTTGCCCACTGACAAAGAAATGATCAGTCTATCATTTTAATGGTAGGTTTATTTTAACAGTGAGAGACAGAATAACAACAACAAATCCAGAAAAACGCATTTCAAAAAAGTTATAAATTGATTTGCATTTTAATGAGTGAAATAAGCATTTGACCCCTTCACAAAACATGACTTAGTACTTTGTCAGTGGGCAAACATACAAATCAGGGGATCAAATAATTTTTTCCTTCACTGTATAGGCACCTGTTTATTTATATACTGCTCTCTCTCAATTAATTATAATTTCATATAACCAAATATACTGGCCCTGCAGTAAGAAAAAGGGTAAGAGAAAGGATCAAAATAAATATTTGCACTAAGCTTTTTTCAGGAAATTAGTTGTACCCCTTTAAAGTTTCATTGCCATCTAGCTTGGGGTGCTCCACTGTTTTGAACTAACACCACAACTGTATTCAGTTCCTACATAATGACACCTTGACAGATCCAGCTCAAATGAAGGATCTAAGATCACCAGCCACAAGGCTGATCTCAAGGCATTCGTAAACTTGCCGTAATGCTGTTATTGCTGACCTCATCATACAGGATAAATGCAGAGTTCCACATTCTCAAACCTCTTTCCTCACCCAAATTTACCTCCTCCATTCCTACCTACAGAGAAAAAGGAAGGCCACAAAGCTCCTGTCTCTGATATCGCTTGGCAGCTATTTCTCTAGGAAGCATTTCTTTGCTGGATTGAGAGTGATTTATTTTCAGCTGCTAAGATCCATCTTTCCCGGCTTTTATTGCAGCCTGATGATCTGCTGGGACCGGTAGCTAAAGGGTGTCCTCAAAGTCCTGATCAACAGGAAGAGCCATGACGTTGCCCTCTTCCTCCTGGATCACTTTTCTCCCCAGCTGTCAGGACGCATCTTTAACCAGATCGCAGGCTATGTTAGATCAGTGGGGTGGGGTGGGGGAGGAATGATTGCAGGGAAGAGCAGAGAATGTCACAGTGCCTGCTGGGTAAAATAACTAAGAAGGCAAAGATGGTTTGGAAACATCATCTGGTAAACACATAACACAGTCACCTCCTTTCTTTCTTCTCTCTCCCCACTACCAAGCTTAGGAACATTCAATCCTCTCTTTGATGGATGTCCAAGAAAATACTTCTTCCACATCCTAAACTTGTTAGCACCAGTTAATCATCTTAACCTTATTCCCCTCCAAATGCATGCTCCAGAGAGTTTCCCATCACTGACAGCCATTAAAGACCAGGCAATATTTCTCAAAATCAATTTGGGTTGACCACTTGAAAGTAGCAGCGATTAATGATTAAGAAGATGCCCTGTAATACAGTAATCACTTCTTTCATCGGATACTGTAGATATTCCAAGTTCTATTGTTAAATAGGAAGAAGACCATCACTATTACTGCTTGTCAAAAGCAGGGACCCCCAGGGATCATTTTTAGCACTTTGTTTTTTTGCACAATCATAAATATGCATTTTTGAAAGAAGCAGAAGAGATCAACCCCAACTGCTCTTTAGAAGGCCAGATCCTGAAGTTGAAACTCAAATACTTTGGCCACCTAATGAGAAGGAAGGACTCACTGGAGAAGGGCCTAATGCTGGGAAAGACTGAGGGCAATAGAAGAAAGGGACGACAGAGAATGAGATGGCTGGATGGAGTCACTGAAGCAGTAGGTGTGAACTTAAATGGACTCCAGAAGATAGTAGAGGACAGGAAGACCTGGAGGAACGTTGTCCATGGGGCTGCGATGGGTCGGACACGACTTCACAATTAACAACAACAACAAGAAGAAGAATTGTTATCTGGAATACAAACAGAATGTTATCTAGTTTTTACTCAAATTGTTGCTTCCTTGCAGCCAAACATTACTCCAGATTCTCGTCTCATTGAGCGTGATTAAGCCAAGTGATCAGAATCATAAGGGAGCATCTATATGCCAGGCACCCTGTGAAAAATAGGGCACAGAGAGAAAGGAATAAAAGTTTAACCAGTTTGGTCTAGTCTATGCTTTTTTCTTCTGCCTTTTCAATGAGTAGAATAGCATTAATAAATATATTTGGATTGGATTGAGTTGGGTCCAATTGGCTTTTCTCCAACAAAACTGAAATAGTTGCTGTTTTTCCTCCTTTTTTAGGATTGTGTGATTGAATGGCATCAGTACCAGTCAGCATAATTATGGCAATGTAATAAAGTCAACATATTACCCTCTTGCACAGGAATTATGATTATGTGGGAAAATGTTTGGGAAGAAAGTTATTGATGAGGCTGATGAAAAGCGACATTTTCAAATGCAGTTTGGGAATAATTTGCCAATTGAGCTGGTCCTTTTCTCGTTCCCACTCTTTCTCAAAGGATACCCACCTTTGTTCCTCTCCTATCTTCATTTTTCCTAACAAAAAAGGATTATAACAAACTGAGTGAAGCTTGGAGGGGACAGAAGTTGTCTGTGATTCTGATTTGATATTGCTTCAGGCAACATGTGTAGTGCAGAAGGGACCACCCATGCATCTCAAAAGGAACCTGCCCTTCCTTAAACATCACAATGGTGTGGGTTAGAAAGGGCCAGGTAGAAATGCGTTGGGACACCAGGAAAGCATATGAAAGAAAGTTAGAAGCCATATGGGTTGCATGATGATCTAATGGATAAAGCTGATTCCCACCCCCTGTGGTTTCCTTCCTTCTAAGAGTGTGTCTTTGGCTTTTCCATGGGGTCATTGTTACAGCTGCTGGGAATTACAACCAGGTGGGGGGGCCTGATTAAACTGAAGGAAAACTTTTGATTCTGTTTCAAATATCCTTTATTAATTAAGGATTTTTTTAAAAAAATGTTTCCAGGATGCCAAAGAAGTGTTACGATTAGCTAAGTGTAACCTTTGGTTCAAGAAGATTTTCTTTTGGTAATGGAAGATTTGCAGATCTCTAAGGGATGTAAATATAATTAGGGAGCATTCTGAAACTTTGAAAGCTTCTTTGAAGTCCCCCCTGCCTCCATGTAACGATGAGGCAAGCTGTGTTTTTTTTTTCTTGTTCATTTTTAAGCAGCTTCCTTTTCCAGCAATGTAGGCCACTGCATAAGAAATATCTAAGAAGTGCCATAGATAAGATGTGCAACTACTGCAGGCAGATTCAACCTTTCATGCATCCTCTTTTGTGGGGAGAAAAGAGGTGGTGATTCACAAAGGCAAGGAATAATAATAGCATAAGAAATTGTGAGACTTGAGTCTCTAAATATAATTCTGAGATTACCTCATATGCAGGTAATTCTCAATTTACACCAGTTCATTTAGTGACTGTTCAAAGTTACAATGGCACTGAAAAAAAGTGACTTATGACAATTTTTCACACCCATGGTCACGTGATCAAAATTCACATATGTGGCAATCGGTTCAGATTCATGATGATGGCATGTCCCGGGATCATGTGATCAGCTTTTGGGATCTTCTCACAAGCAAAGTCAATGGGGAAACGGGATTCACTTTAAGAACTTTGTTTCTAATTTATCAACTGTGGTGATTCACTTAGCCTGTGATAAGAAAGGTCATAAAATGGGGCCAAAACTCACTTAACAAATGTCTCATTTAACAACAGAAATTTTGGGCTAAATTAAGGTCATAAATTGAGGATTACCTGTAAAAACAGTTTTTTTTCTTTTTTAAAAAAAATGAAACAAGTTTAATTTAGGGTTCAGGAACCTGTAGCTTTTTTAATATTACCAAACCAGAATTTCAAGTTCCAGTCAATCTCCTTATGGCTCATATTGGGTTATAGCTTGACAACATCTGGAAAGCCAGAGATTTTCTGCAGCTGAAATATTTTTCAGTATATGATTTAAATATTTTAAAGCTTAAGTGGGAAGGAAATCAAGTCCTCCATCACAGATCCTTCCTGTCATAACTGGGACAAAAGATTCAAAATCACAACTTAGAATTGACTCTAGAGCAGGGGTCTTCAAACTTGGCCCTTTTATGACTTGTGGACTTCAACTCCCAGCATGGCTGGCTGAGGAATTCTGGGAACTGAAGTCCACAAGTCATAAAAAGGCCAAGTTTGAAGACCCCTGCTCTAGACAAAAATCAAAATGCAACAATCTAATTGGATGAACATTCCTCCTAGTCTGAGCTTAAACCTGAGGTCTTCCTGATCAAATAAGGGGGAAAAAAAACCCATCACCACCCTGAAAAGTTTATTATTTGCTATTTTCAATGAATAAATGCTAAACAAGTAGAAACTGAAACTTAGCAGGGTGCCTAACTAAAGCCCTCCTCCACAGAGTGCCAGCTATGTACACTTTTGTGGAACTCCTAAGTTTATAGATATTGAAATAAGATACTGGCATAGTTATGCTTGGTTTCTATTCCAGGGTGGATGTTCTTCAATACAGACAAAAAGGCAAGGAACAGATGTATTTTTCCACTAATTACAGAGCTTGGAATGATGGTGGATGACCATTTTTGTCTGACTTTTCAGTGGCGAGCTGAAGGCTTCGGGAGAAAATAAACTGGCCATTTGAAGGATGCAATTATAGCAGTTAAGTTGCTTAGTGGTTGTAGGAGAGAGAAACCATTTGGGTGGGGAGGAAGTGGGATTGGTTATGTAGGTACAAGTGTCTTGTCTTAGACTAAACCAGGGGCTTTCAAACTTGGCCCTTTTATGACTTGTGGACTTCAACTCCCAAAATTGTTCAGCTAGGCATGCTGGCTGAGGAATTCTGGGAGTTGAAGTCCACAAGTCATAAAAGGGCCAAGTTTAAAGATCCCTGGTCTAAGGATGCAATATTAGGAGCCTCTCAAATATTGTGGGAGAATCATTTCTAAAGAGCTGATGCTGTTATGTAGAAATTCGAACCATGAATGATTTTGAGATAATCCCAAACATTTGTGCCACTTATAGTGGGACTGACAACTAGCGTTAGGACACTGGCTGAGGAATTCTGGGAGTTGAAGTCCACAAGTCATAAAAGGGCCAAGTTTGAAGACCCCTGGAAGTTTTTCCCATTGGGAAGCCTTATAGAGCCGATCTTTGCTTTGTGCTAATAAAAAATATTGCTGTCACAAAAATGCAATGGATTCTCTGGGTTTTGAGGCTGTTTGCATATTAGAAGAGATTAAATAATAAAATGAGACTAATTAAATCAGGGCAGGAGAACAAGCAGACAAGGTCAGCATAAAGGTAGCACAGGAGTAAATTTGGAGTTACCAGCCTGTTCCACTGATGCTACAAGCAACAAAGTAATAAAGACTCTAAATCAGATGTGTCCAACCTTGGTAAATTTAAGACCTGTGCACTTCAACTCCTAGAATTCCTCATGCTGCCTGGAGAATTCTAGGAGTTGAAGACCCCTCCAGCCTGTCAAGGTTGGACACCCCTGCTCTAAACAGCAAAGCTATGCGATGCTTTAAGTTCAATTTCAAAAAAGGGTGTTTTCTTCTTTCTTAAAGTAGTCTATCCAGTTTGGTACTGTCAATGTTCTGCTATCTTTATTCATAGCCACAACAATACATCCACATTTTTTGTCTTGTACAATATTAATACAGGTAGTTCTCTACTTACGACCATAATTGGACCTGAAATTACAGTTGATAAGCAAACACCGTGGTCATTAAGCAAATCCATTGTCTGCAATAGGGGTTTTTTTTTTTGCCAGAAACTGGAAATAAACACCAGTTTACCCCAAAGCAATATTAGAAATTGCAGTTATGTGACCACAGGACACTGCAAACAATGATAAATGTGAGTCCATTGCCAAGCACCCAAAATGCAATCATGTGACCGGGGGGGGGGGAGTGGCCATTGGAACTTTGAATCCAGATCTTAAGGGGAGGTTTGTTATAATTTTGAAAGGTTAGTAAGTGACTGGTCATAAGTCAAGGACTACCTGTGTTCACATTTTATAAGCATCGTTTATATAAATTACAGCTGTTATCTCTTTTGTTGTTGTTGTTAAATGCGAAGTCGTGTCCGACCCATCCTGACCCCATGGACAACGTTCCTCCAGGTCTTCCTGTCCTCTACCATCTTCTGGAGTCCATTTAAGTTCACACCTACTGCTTCAGTGACTCCATCCAGCCATCTCATTCTCTGTCGTCCCCTTCTTCTAATATGTACTTTTATAGTAATTCCTTCCAATCTTCCAGTACACATTTTGTTTGTGATTTTTAAAAATTGATTATATTTTGAGTTGGATCCTGTGAGCCATATTCCTGCCTACCAAAAGGGTCTCAACCTTTTGTTGTGAAAAGAAATCCAGCATATTTTTGTAATTTTTCAGAAAACTAAACTAAACTAAACTAAACTAAACTAAACTAAACTAAACATTCTACTTCCTTAGTAAAATCTACTTTAGGGTCATTGCCATTTTAATTAACATCTCACAATAAACTGGTTTGCCAACACAAACTTGGCAATGTTGTCAAAGTTGGACACTTTCTATTAACAAAGCTGTGGCTCTCTTAAAGTAATTGCAGCTTCAAAGTCATGGCGTTGGAGACACTAAGATTTCCCTGCAAGGGTTTTTATTGTTAGACATTTACTATTTGTATCAGTGAATACAAGCAGTGGAAATATAAAATGATTGTTGTTTTTCTAACCATTTCCCACTAGAGCAACATCTTGGGGCTTTAACTGTATATAGCAGAACATGTTTGAATATGCTCTTGTGCAGGTTTTGAATAGAAAGTAGGCAACCTTGGCTCTTTTATGACTCGTGGACTTCAACTCCCATGTGGCTGTAGAGAAGTCTGCATTTGTGCAAGTTGTAACAGGATATAAATGAGTGTGTGTATGGGTTGAATATTCCCCACCAAACTTGCAAAGTTTGCAATTTGAATTTCATTCACAAATCACTGCAGTTATTAGCTGAGGCACCCACATGACTGCATCCAGTTTTTCGACCATTTTTACAGCAGTCATTAAGCAAATCACATAGTTGAAAGTCCAAATCATGTGGTTTTTAAGAGAATCCATTTTCCCACATGGGTGTTTTTTGCCAGGAACTGGCAGAAAATGTCCCAAATCATGGAATGCCACAATTGGTTGTAAATGCAGAAGATCGGAGAGAGAGAGAGGAAGGGAGGGAGAGAGAGGGAGGGAGGGAGAGAGAGAGAAAGAGAGAGAGAGAGAGAGAGAGAGAGAGAGAGAGAACTCATGCACAGCAGCCTCTATTTCTTTTTAATTCAGCTCTTCAATCAAGCTCCCCCTCCTCACCATGCGTAAGTTTTACGACTCCCAGTTTTTTCTTTTCTCTGGGAAACGGGTCCAAGTTGCTCTTTGAGTGTTTAAGGTTGCCAACTTCTGAACTAGTCTAAAGAAAAGAAGAAATAGCAGAGACATGATAGCAGTATCCCAGTATTTGAGGGGCTGCCACAGGGCAGAGGGGCCAGGTTGTTCTCCAAAGCACCAGAGGGAAGGACGAGAAACAACGGTTGGAAACTGACCAAAGAGAGAAGCAACCTGGAATAAGGAGAAACTTCCTGACAGTGAGGACAATCAACCAGTGGAATAGCTTACTTCCAGAAATCGTGGGCCCTCCATCCCTAGAGGTTTTTAAGAGGAGACTGGAAATTCACCTGTCTGAGATGGTGTAGGTTTTCCTGCTTGAGCAGGGGGCTGGACTAGAAGACCTCCAAGGCTCTATTCTATTCTATTCTATTCTATTCTATTCTATTCTATTCTATTCTATTCTATTCTATTCTATTCTATTCTATTCTGCCTTTCAGCCAGCTATCCTTGGAAAGGTCTTAAGATCCTTTGGAAAAAGTGGGATACTTCAAGATCACATGTGTGGGAAATTCTGATCTCACATGGGCATAACTAGGTATCTGAAATGTTTATTTCTTATGCCAGACAACTTCATAGAAATGCATCTGCCTTTTTCGAAAAAAGGATCAAGTCAGGAGAAACCAGCCATACCTATGGCTTCTCTGCTGTCCAAAAATGGCTACACATGAAAAATGCAGGAATCAGAGAACCTCTATTTCCTCCTCTAACTCTATGTCTTGACTCTTCTTTTTCTAAATTTTTTTGAGTCACTGAAAGAAACAGTTCTTTCTTTGGAAGCTGCTATTCATTCAAGCAGGAATATGGTCTAGTTGCTCACTATGCGGTCAGAAGATTGCAAGGATGAGCATTAACAGAAGAACCAGTCTCTGCTACGTTAACTATGGATTATTTTTAACTTTACCCTAAAGTGGTTTCAAGGCTGTAACATTCCTTCTAAAAACTTCTCCATATAACCTGAAAAATGTCATGTAGCAGTAGCTGAATACATTTATTTAAGCTTAGGTTACAATCAGACGTGCCAAAATTGTACAGCATGGCCCGATTCAATGTTTGCCAAAGACATTGACATTTAATAAAGTTAACATCATTGACACTTTATTCCCCTCATCGTTGCCCAAATTATCCAAATGATAGTTGTAGTATAAATGATAGCAAGAAAATGAGGTGTTTCCTCTGTTCTCTCACAGTGGTCAAGAAAAGGGGGGGGCATACAAATGAGCTTAAAAATACAAATATGAATCCAATCCATTCTTTTCTGTGAATTCCAGAGGTTTTTGATTTAAAGCTCTCTGATTGTGGTTCACCTCCAGTTCTGTAAGCTATAATGCAATGCAGATGTTGCTAGGGGGTGACTGAGTGACTGATGCAGTTAATTTCCACTTTTCCATTGAGATAGAAATTTGAAGTCTGGTGAATGAATTCACCATGTTCCATCAAATCTGGGAGAGAGAGAGAAAAAAATAATTAGCGGATCTTTGACCTTTTCATCATAAACTCATCGGTCTTTTTAATCAGGCTGTTACGGTTAAGTAGTTTCATGGAAAGTGCATTCATGAGTTCTGGAGTAATGGTTCATTGTGCCTAAGGCTGAATTATTCAGTATGACATTTTTAACTGAAGTCATCTAGAGTTTAATCAGTATTGGGGGGGGGAATCATCCCACTTTCATCCTATTGATTGATCAAAGTAACTATTGGTTGGCCATGGCAGATTGATAGAGAATCAGTGACTTTTGTGAGATGTTATTTAGAAGTACAACAGTGTCCTGGTCAACATCTGCTAGGGCTTTTAGGAAAGTCAAAATTGGATAGAGAACACTTGGATGTGGCAATGGAGGAAAGAAAGCTGTAATAGGCAACCAGACATTGTAACTGGCCCTACTTTGAAAGGTTTTATTCAGGGGGTCTTCAAACTTGGCCCTTTATGACTTGTGGACTTCAACTCCCATGCCTGGCTGAGGAATTCTGGGAGTTGAAGTCCACAAGTCATAAAAGGGCCAAGTTTGAAGACCCCTGGTTTTATTATAAGTGAAGGAAACAGAGAAACATATTAAGCCAGGATTATTCAGCTAAAAACACAGCCTTGCGCACGTTAACTTAGATATCAATTTCACTGATCGAATGAGATTTACTCCTAAATGACTGATTGCCACTTAAAATTGGGCTCCCCAAACACCTCACCGATTCATCCAATAGCCTGCATGATGTGTGAACCTTTTCAGGCAGTTGTACTCTATTTAATATAAAGCTCCTCTTTAAGCACAACTCTGAGAATATAGGTTATGAACTAAAGAGGGTATTGTTCAGAATTTTGTAAGAAGGCTTTATGTCTCATGGTTCTCACAAGTGGGATGGAGAGGCAGAGACAGAATTCATTGGCGTAGGAGAATTCTGAAGACGTGGCTGCCTTTCAGATGCAGCATGTGATTCAAAACCAGGAAGATTCTCCTGGAATCTATGATCCACACAGGCCAACCTTATTTTTGATTCAAGTCCCGCTTTTCTAGTAATTCTCCAGTTACCATTATCCTTTTTAATACATCTCCCTCTTCCTGGAAAACTGGAATTCAGAATGGCTTATTATACCTTTGTAAGGTAAAACCCTCCTGGTTTTAGAACAAAAGCCATAATCCAGCAGTAGTTATTTAACTTAGTTCTCCCAGGTCCAGCAGGGAGAATAGGCTCAGCAGTACTGGCAATTAGTAAGTAGGAAACCTTTCATTGCCACAGATCTCATGTTTAAGAATACATGCCCAATACACTGTAGACCTTTTTCTTAAGCTCATTTTTATGTTTTGCCCTTGCAGTTTTGAAGGAAAGTACAATAAAGCTCCCTTGCAGAGCAAACCTGCCTTTGCCTCCTAGAACAGGGGTCTTCAAACTTGACCCTTTTATGACTCATGGACTTCAATTCCCAGAATTCCTCAGCCAGCATGCCTGGCTGAGGAATTCTGAGAGTTGAAGTCCATGAGTCATAAAAGGGCCAAGTCTGAAGACCCCTATCTTAGAAGAACCTGAAAACTTAGCCCACATATCCTTCGATGCCCTGTCTATAATGACTTGCATCCCACCTTCACAATTCCACTTGCTAATACATTTCTGAGGACTTCCTACTCTCAAGCCAGCTCTGTAGGGGAGTAGTAACATTTCTTTCAGCTGCTATTGCTTTAGGCAGGAAATTGTTCCTTTAATCCTTACAATCCCAGTTGAATATATGATTCAATTTACACCTCACTAGCCCATGAGCCCCAAGTTTCATACATAGGCACAGGTACATGCACATACATATGTGCTTAGTGTCTTGGTATTTAGCAAGCAAGCTTTTAAAAATTTTATCCATAAAGTAGTTTTAAAATTCTACTCTTCATTTTTAAAATTTAGGATTTCTTTTTATTATTTTTTTAAGTAGAATCTCATTGTTTGGCTTTTAGCATTATAGTGAACATTTTCTTTACTTTTATGGATTTTTAGAGGTGCTTATGCTTTTTAGTTTGGACCTTCTATTCTTTTATAAAAATTGTGGAAGATGCCCTAGTGATAAAAATTAGATGTAGTAAAATGACATTTAAATAGCCACTTGCTGCTTCCTTGGTTTGTCTTTGTTGCAGCTCAAAGTTATTCCTTTTGCCCATTATACTAACCAGGGTCTGGTTAATACCTGAATGGAAGATCAGGGCAATAGGCTGAAAAGTTGAAAACAATGTTGGATGAATGTAGTGTAAGACCACTACTATATTGTTGTCAAAAAAAAAAAATCCCTACATTGATATGTCTGAGCTCAGCTTAAAGGATTTTAAGATCCATTGTATAAAATTGCTTCTCAAAACATCTGCACATTACAGTTGATGCAAATTATGGTGGACATTGATTTCTGGAGCCTATCTGCCTTAATGTGTAATAGTTTGCATTCTTTGATTCATGCAGTGAGTAAGATGAAAGTAAGATGATTCCATCCCATTGATTCCTGTCAATAGTGACACTTGGCTACCAAGAAAGGGAAATCGTGATCCCTTCTATAGAAAAATATAAACCCTCCCCCCAAAAAGTTTTGTTTTGTTTATTTATTTCTTTGCATCCCACCTTTATTATTTTTACAAATAACTCAAGGCAGTGAACATATCCAACACACCTTTCTCTTTCTATTTTCCCAAAAACAACAACTTGGGCTGAGAAAAAGTGACTGGTCCAAAGTCCCCCAGCTGGCTCTCATGGTTAAGGTAGGATTTCCAATGGCAACACTGAAAAATCAGAACATATTGTGCATTTGCAGCTATTTGTTTCTACTATTCTGTGTTTGCCATCATACTACAATTCAAGATGAGTTTGTAGTTGGGTCTCACCTCTTATGAATGAGGCTAATTTGGGGGCTCTTGTATACCTCTCTTTTTTTAAAAAAATTCAAATTATATAAAAAGTACTGACATCACTGAGTATCTTATTCCATTATTACATCATATGAGTATCCCATTTCCCTTCTTTGAAAAGAAACCACAAAAAGGTACTCAGATCTATTTCCTACAAGCAATCTCTGCAGACATTTGAAGAGAGCACAGGAACCTGACGAAAGAAGTCTGACAGCTTAAGCACCAGATATTTTCCCACAAGCCATCAAACCCTTTTGGTTGATGGCTCTTTTATGGACAGGTCTACTGTCCTATGGGATTTTCGAAAGGCAGAGTCAGACACTTTAAGTAGAAGTTGCTGACTTCATGCCAATGAAATGTATCAAGATTACAACACTAGACTTTTTCAGCCAATTTGGGTATTGGCTATTGTCATGCTGGCTGGGGAATTCTGGGGGGAGAGAGACATTAGACTGAGAAAGGGTGAGATCAAAGATAAATGGTGTTTTTTTAGGCCAAGAATTAGAATAAAAACAGGAAAATTAGTCTGCAGCAAAACCACAAAATTATTTCTGTTTTCACACCTTCTAGACAGACTGATATATTAGGAGTATACTTTTGGTAAAGAATATTTAGGCGTTTTTCATTAGGTCTCTAACCTCAAATTTCTTGGGTTTGGCTGGAACAACTCTCTGGAGTTTTTCATAGGAAAAAGCCAAACTATCTTACGTATTTGACAGCAAAAAGAATACAATTTCACCAGACACAGCCAAGTCAATTCACTTCTTGAAAGGATTTAATCTTTGGTCTAAGCAAAATATTCCCTCCTTTTAGTTGTCACATAATTTTAATTTTAGTTGTCGCTTTTGGGAGTGGGGGAGGACTTCCTACTTATTTCTCCCCCAATATCATGAACAAAGGAGGGAAAAGCTTATGTATCAAATTATATTATAAAGCATTACTGTTAATTATAATGTATATTTTAACATGTTAATCAGGGACGGATTATTTTAATATTATTTTCTTTATTTCCCAAATATCTGGAAATCAGAGTAATTCATTCCCTCATCAATCATCAGATTTTTTTTCTATGTTAAAGTGGTATGACCAAACAATATGAATTGCATAACCATAAATGTCACATATGGCCTAACGGCTATGAGATCATCAGTTGGTGGGGGACAGGAAAGTCATTCTGGAAAGACTTTCTCCCAAAAGCAGATTGATACAAATAATTGAGCAAAATTACTCTTTTGTTTTAAATCATATTTGGTGTTAGCATAAGAAACTTCTTGGGATTTAGATCTGTGGATTTTTCCATGCCAATTGTTGGACAAATCCAGCAAAATCATTACCTATTTTTGACCAGAGTTATTCAGCTATGAAGGAAGATGAACAAACAGGTATGGCAATGCTCAGGTGAGAGATTTGAAGACCTAATCCTGCAACCCTCTAACCAGTCCTTTTAACAACAGGGCTGATTGCTTTATAGCCAAAATGGACTCACGTTTCAGAAGTCCGAAAAGAGAAGGGATACCCTCCCCCCCCCCTCAATTCAGTCCAGTGGGTTAGTGGGACTGAATATATTGTATACAAATGGAATGTAGAATAGCAAATAAATATTATCTGGTTTAAACTTGAAACATCTCATTTCAGCTAAGCATGGGTCAGCTTATGTATAGATTTATTTTTAAAAAATTGTGGCACCCCATTTTAATATTTTTACAAAACAGATTGCTGACAAACATTGATTGGTGATATGTTATAAAGTTGGTGTTGACTTTTGGCAACCATACAGATTTTCTCCATGTTGATCTGCCCCAACCTGGTCATTTGCTCTTCCAACACTGCACCCCATCACCACTATAACCAAACCCATCCACCTCTTCTTTTCTTAGTCTTCCATGTTAACTGAGATCTATCTATCTATCTATCTATCTATCTATCTATCTATCTATCTATCTATCTATCTATCTATCTATCTATAGATATAGATATAGATATAGATATAGATATAGATATAGATATCATCCATCTATAAAACCATACATCTCATTTCATTCTGGCTTACCAAAATGTAGAAAATGAAAGAAATGATTATATAAGCAGCTCATTGCAACAAAACTTGTTAATAAGAAGTTAATGCAATTACATTAGTATTGGTACATTTGTTGCTTCCTCAGATTTATCACAGTATCTTCCGTTCACTTTAATGGATTAACACTATTGAGATGTTTGCTGAGTAAACTGGCCAATTTATTATTTTTGCTGCTTGTTGATTGATCCTTCATGAATCCTGAAATTAAGACCAGTTCTCCACTAACAAGAAAGAGTTTAAACCCCCTCCCTTTAAGGTCTAACATTGTCTACTGCAGATAAGACACAAAGCCTCTGGGATTATTCAGGACAATTTAATTAGTTTTAGAATGGAGAAAAGAAATATAATTGAATGAGCAACTGGATGTTCAACTAGATTGATAGAAACTTTGGAGAGGAACCTCCATAAAATCAGAAGAGTTGTAAAATATATTCATATTTGAATGATGCCAGAAATTGGGTGGGAAAACTATGTTGAAGCATGGAAAGACAATGAGCTGGACATGCACATATTGTTTACTAGATAATGTTGATATCATAGGATAGATGGACATGTAGGATGTTAAATATGGAAGAGTGGATGTGTCTTGACTGCTAAGCTAAGTTACACAAGCAAGAGAGCCCAGCTGATTGTGTAAAGCTAAGCAGGGTTGGACTTGATTAATATTTGGATGGAAAATATCAGGAAATATGTGTTAAGCTAGACAGAGAAATTGAAAGAAACATACTAGAAGGTGATAATGGTAAACTATTTTCATACTACAAGAAAGCCACTGTATATGGATGCATTTATGAAACTTTAAGCTAAGCTAAAAATGGGAAACATCTGCTTCACAAGATTTCCTGAATTATAATACTCCGTAAGCAAATATGGTTAATGATACGGAATGCTAAGAGTCACAAGTCAACAGCATCTGAAGGATCACAAGCTCCATATTTCTGGATTAGAATGAGAAATATTGTTTTGCCCATGGCTTCATGACCAAACATAAATTGGGACACAAATCTCTCTTATCAATCTAAACTCTCTCCAATTTTTGCTCAATAATTCTGTTGGAGAGAGGCTGTCCAAGCCAAGGGGAGAAGTCAAGCAAGGAATTAGTCTAGAGTCATTAAGTAGGCATGAGAAGGCAAAATCTGACACTTCCTCTCTTCTAATGCTCTTGAACCTTATCTAGTATAGCTCAGATGCAGACTGGGAAGATTGCTGTGAAATTAGGCATAAGCAATAAAGTAGTTAAGTGAACTCTTCTCATCTGGATCTGGTTGTTTGTGCTTGCTATGTTCATTGTTTTTACTATTCAACTAAGAAATTGGACAGGGGTGGCATAGGGCCATAATTCAATTCCACATATTTATTCAATACACAATTTAGTGATTTTAATCCCAGGAACACATAATTAGAAAGAGGAGTGGAAGGTATTTTGACTAAGCTACTTGATACAAGTAGCCTGAACAACTTTATCTGATCAGCAGTCCATATCTTGAGGAAACCCTAAGTTATCCTTCCCTGTGATTGATTGATTGGTTGGTTGGTTATGTATCATCAAGTTGTTATCCACTCTTAGCTACCACATTGATTTTATCCATGACAATTTGTTTCTAACTGATTCTTCAAGTCTTCCAATGGTGCATCTATTGCCACAATAACCAAATCCATCCACCTATTATTGATCATCCTCCTCTTCTCTTTCTTTCCATCTTTCCCAGCATTAGAATCCTCTCCAGAGAGTGAGATCCTCACATAATGTTTGGAACTAGAATTACTTGAGCCTTATCATCTGCGTCTTAAATAAGAATTCTGGGTTGATGTCTTTTCCCTTTCTTTGTTTTCTTGGTTATGTGTGGTATTCTCAGGGATCTTCTCCAACACCAAAGTACAAAAGTGTCAATAGTCTTCCTATCTCATTTCTTCGAAGTTCAACTTTCACTTCCACAAAGTGCCACAGAGAATACCATAGCTTGCATGATTCTTATTTTTATAAGGCATGGAAATTTTATGGCATTTGAAAATCAAAAAGCAGTTGTCATTAATTTGCTCTTCTTTATATTTAATTTTAGCCCTGTTTTTATTTTTCTGGGAGTCTTCCAAGGCCATTCTCCTTTTGGCAAAAGAAGAAATATCTTCCCCACCTTGTCTTCCCCCCCAGCCCCCCCCCCCAGGCACTCGTCCTGAATCTGCCAGGTCTCCAAAGCCTATCTTCAGCTTGAAGTGCTGGAACAATCTGAATAGCAGGGACCACCAGTAATTGTGGGAGGGTTGCATGATAAAGCAAGAGAACTATCCATCTCTTTGATGATTCATGTCTCACTCCTCCTCTTACCTGTCCTCAATTGTTTGGGCCATTTAAGGTACAGTACTCTTCTGAAATACACCCCCTTTGAACACACTCATGCAGAACAAAATACTTTTTGTCAGATAGTTAAATTTGTTGGTCTAGCCATCTTTGAAAACTGAGCATATCCTCAGCCCCAGGCCCAGCCTCATCCACATTAAGATGAAAGTTTGGCAGATGTTTTGACACAGACTAGTGGTTTTTGATGAAAGTTAAGCAGGGAGAGTAACAAAGCTTGGAGAATTTACCAAACCCTGTCCTTACTAAGGGAACAGTATTTACTAATATTATGTTTCTGCCATGATAAAGATTGCTACTGGGGGTACCAAATTTTATGTCAACACAGTTTTCTAATGGATCAGTAACTAGTGAAAACATTTCAACTTGGTTATGATGAAGAGCCCTGGGAGTTAAGCATGCCACCAAAGGGTGTTAACTGATATTATACTCCCCAAATTGTGAGCCCACTACTGATGAACAACTAGTATTGTTGTAATAGATGATGAAGGAGTTCAGGCATACTTTGCTGGTCACATCAGTTTCCAAGGTGTTGGGCAATCTGTAAGGAGCAGATAAGGTTTTGGAAGTCAGCCTACAATTTCAGCATGATGTCATTTAGGAGGTATTGAATAGCTGGACAATGGATTGTCAATGGATTTGATACTGAGAAGAGAAGAAGGAATTTAGAAGTGAAACAGGAACCAGAAGTACATTCTAAAAATGTTTCCTGGGCAAATTCTCAGGGCAAATTTACACCACAATAAAAAGTATAGAGCTACTTTTGAGAACATATGCAGAAAAGTTTAAAGATACCTTGTTTGCTTGTTTGTTTATAGGACTTGTGTGCCGCCCGTGCTGCCCTGTTACCTTTGCGCTACTGATCATTGTTCAGTTCTTGCCCCATAAGGCACCAATACAGGCTTCCTCTAAACTAGCATGCTGTACCTTCTGCACTCCAGATGTACTGAGATTGTTATTGCAAGAATTGCCATCCAGTTTTGTTTTCTTTCAAAAGAGCTCTCAAAGAAGCCTAAGGATATCTGGAAGCCTTTCAACTGGGATTCTGTGATGACAGGATCAGCAGTGCCCTCTTAAAAAAATGTCCACAATTGACCTCCTTGTTATTTGCACAATACTTTGCCACAGCATATCTCTACAGCAAAGTATCAGGTGTATTCATAGATCTCTTCTGCACTGCAATCATTTTCATTTTACAAAATCTCAGGATGTTTCAAGTAACCTGCCTGCATCTTAAACAGCTCCCTATTTTAAAATGCTTTACAACATCCCAAGAGTCAATCAATGCACCCTCTCACTGACAAGGTAGAACACAACCCTACTTTCCACCAATCACATTCTTATATGTGGTATTTTTTTCAACCTGGGAAATTCTGAGTGTTTGTAATAGAGTTGTAAAGTTACCAAGATACAGGTTGTCCTTGACTTACAACAGTTCATTTAGTGACCATTCAAAATTACAGCAGTACTGAAAAAAGTGACTCACAACCATTTTTCACAGTTATGATCTTTGCAGCATCCCCATGGTCATATGATCAAAATTCAGATGCTGAGCAACTGGTTCACATTTATGACCTTTGCTGTTTCTCAAGATCATGTGATCACCTTTTGTGATCTTCTGACAAGCAAAGTCAATGAAGAAGCCAGATTCATTTAACAACCGGATTACTAACTTACTGACTGCAATCATTCACTTAACAACTGAGGCAAGAAAGTTCGTAAAATGTGGCAAAACCCGCTTAACAAATGTCTCATATAACAACAAAAAAATTGGGCTCAATTGTGGTTGTAAGTCGAGGACCTCTTGTACTCTCCCATGATCCATGTAAAAGCAGCTGTGAGTTGTGAAGATTATGGGGCTTAATGTCCATGAGAGATTCTCAATCATCCAGTTCATGGTAGTCCCAAAGGAACTTTTTCCAAAAGGCAAATGGACTTTCTTGGGTTTTGTATTGTTTTCGTTTTTTTAGCCTCTAGCAGGAGGAAAGAGAGCTTAGGACCTGAAAGGGAAATAACTCTTCTTCAAGCCCCACAGAGCTATAATGCTTCTACTGAAATGTGGCTCAGCTGTGAACTCTGATATATCACAGATGAGCCATAGAATAGAATAGAATAGAATAGAATAGAATAGAATAGAATAGAATAGAATAGAATAGAATAGAATAGAATAGAATAGAGCTGGAAGGGAATTTGGAGGTCTTCTAGTGCAGCCCCCTACTCAAGCTGGAGAACCTATACCATCTCAGACAGGTGAATGTCCAGTCTCCTCTTAAAAACCTCCAGGGATGGATTGCCCATGATTTCTGGAGGTAAGCTATTCCACTGGTTGATTGTCCTCACTGTCAGAAAGTTTCTCCTTAGTTCCAGATTGCTTCTCTCTTTGATCAGTTTCCAACCATTGTTTCTTGTCCTGCCCTCTGGTGCTTTGGTGAACAACCTAGCCCCCTCTGCCTGTGGCAGCCCCATCATACAGACAAGAAACTGATCTAAGTAGGAGTGGTACGAATACACATGTGAATGTATCTTAGATTTCATCCTTTGCCATCAACATATGATGGTGTAGAGCAGCATTTCTTAAACATATTAGTCTCAAGACCCTCTTGCCTTCTTATAAACACTTTATGACCCCAAAGAGCTTCAGTTTATGTAGGCTATATGTATCCTATATGTACCCTGTCTAGTCGTGTCTGACTCTAGGGGCCGATGCTCATCTCTGTGTCTTGGCTGAGGGAACCAGCATTGTCCGAAGACCCTTCCACGGTCATATGGCCAGCTGCCCATGTAGCAGTTCGAAAGCATGCAAATGCAAGGGGATGGTAACGATGTTCCATGCACCTTTGATGTATAGCCATGCTAGCCACATGACCACTGAAATGATCTATCAATATTTACTATATTAGAAATAACACTGAGACATTTTAAAATATGTATGGATTTTACTTTGCAAACTTGTTGACAGTGAGCTGGGGACCAACAGGGCACCTCCAGACCACACTTTGATAACCACTGGTGTAGACTGTTAGGGTTCTTATTGTGAGCTTGTGCTTCAACATCTTCCACAACATGCAGGACAGAGAGATGAGTGCAGGTGATTCAGTGTAAGAAGAGAAGAGATATTCTAAAGAGTATCACAGCTCTGAATCACAAATCATTCCGTGATAGCACAGTGGTTAGAATGCAGTATCGCAGGCTAACTCACTGCTCACTGCCAGGTGTTTGATTCTCACCAGCTCAAAATTGACTCAGTCTTCCATCCTTCCGAGGTCAGTAAAAAAAAGACACAAATTGTTGGGGGAAAATATGCCGACTCTGTAAACTGCTTAGAGAGGGCTGTAAAACACTGTGAAGTGGTGTATAAGTTTGTGCTATTGCTATTTAACTGCTTCCAGTTAATTTATCCACATGTACTTATTTAGTATTGGCACAGTAAGACACAGTTACTGAATACTATGCTGAGGGATGGTATCAGCTTTGCCAGGCAAAGCAGACAGGAAATACGATCAGATGAGCTAATTCTACCTTATTGTAAGGCTATATTAACAGAATTGCAGTTTTGAAAGTAGAAACTTCCTACAACCTCTTTTAATTGTTTGAGCCATTGAAGCTGGTCTTTCTTACCTTTCTTTCTCTGTCCATTAAGCTGCTGAGGGTTCCTCCCTCTCTTGTCTGATTGTTTCCTTGGCAGCATCTTTTCCCCTTACACCCCCCCAAGGTCATCCACACATCCCATTATAGATGGGGATCAGTCAACTTAAACCTTGTCTTACTAGCAGCATAACAAAATTTGTCAACATCCGAAAAGGAAGAGTCCCTTTGATCAGTAAGCAGAATTTACATGTAGAAAGAATCAGAGTGACTTGGAAATAAAATAGATTCTAATATCTGTCTATCAGCAGCACTGTAATAAATGTGGGCAAATTCTATAGTTCTTATAGCACATGAACATAATCAAACAGTACATAGAATTTCTTTGTATCTGCCTTGCAAAATGGCTGAAGGAAGAGCAATAAACTGAGCAAGTGTTAAAGTCCTTCTCAGCTTGTATGTGTTAATATTGCTTAAATATGCCATTAGTTTAAATACGTAAGATTGGCTGCTCAGGAATTAGAATCTGGTATTTTTGTCTTTTCATATAATTCAGATAGACCGCATTTCCACTGTACTGAAATGTTTTCTATTCTATTTTTCTATATATGTTGGGTAAATCTGGATTGTTATAAAGGAAGATTGATTGATATGTTGTGGAAGCTTTATTACATAAAACAATGGTGCTATTGAATTTGGAATATTAACTATGTCTGTATTTTTCTTTTCTTTCAGGACCCCCTGTAAGTACCAAAGCTTTTGACTCTGCTATGAAGAGCACATCTGTGGGTAAAGTGAATGGGCCCTGGGGCAAGGGAGAGAACAGTTTTTAAATTAATAATTTTCTGCCATTTAGATTCACAAATGCATTCGTTTCCTTTTCACGTGGATAGCAGCATATTCCATGATGGGAAGAAAAAAAGCCTTTGACTTCTCTGAGCTCGGCTAGGACTGATGAGTTGGTTAAAAACATCACTGAGAGTTCAGAAGCAAACATATTATATTTGTATAGTCAAAAGAACAAACATTTGAGAATCTGCTACCTCGACTTAATTATTGCCTAAGTATATTGTGCCTGAGTTTTTCTAGTGCTAGTGCTGTCAAATTGTAGTTATATTGAACACTATAGTGTTCACCAAGTGGGGCTGACATTGTGTAGCAGAAAATGAACTTCTCAAAACAAAATAATGAGTGGAGAATGACAGCATAGCAGCATGACGGGGATCTAGGATGAATGGCAGTTCGAGACCGACAGGAAATTAGAATAAGAAAAAATAGCAACAGTGAGATAGGGATGGAAAAGGTAGGAAGGGAAACATTGATGCATCTATTGAAGAGAGACAGTGAAAGCTAGGATGTTGGACTATATATCAGATGACTACTTGGTCAATAAACATATTCACGAGTTTTAAATCATGGATTTGAATAGTCTAGCTGGCTTCTAGGAGTGACACTTTTCATCCAACCTTTTGCCTTTGTATTACAAATAGCATTCAAATAAATAAAAGAAAGACTTCTATTGCCCTCTGTAATTTAGTAGATGGTAGCTGCAGGTTGTCTGGGGAAATATTAAATGAAGTGTAATATTTTCTAAACAATATGATGATTTGATGCAAATGTGAGTTACTCCCAGGATAAAAATGAATTATAACATACCGGTTTGTGGGAAGGGAGTCTACTGGAAGTCTGGATGTTTTATTTTTGCCGGCTGTTTTATGTTGTGGGCTTTTGGCCGTAGCAAAATATTTGTTCCGCCACTTCTCCTCCCTAAACCCTATCATGAACACCAGGATATATCAAGCTGTCTGTACAGAATTAGATTAGCCATCAAACTAGCCTAGCATTTTCTGCTTTAACTGGGAATAGCTTGGCTAAGCCCACCTGGCAACATTGCTTCCTACAAATGCTCAACTAGAAATGCCGATGAACAGGCTTTTTGTGCCATTCTTGAAGTCCAAAATCCAACTCAGTAACTCTTTCACTATTCAGATCCATTGTTCTTTGTGCCATCATCTCCTTTGTTCTGTGTCTGTGTTTTATTTTTCAGGGTCCTACAGGAAGACCTGGCCTTCCGGTAAATCCCTCCCCCCTCTTCTTTTTGTATTTTCCTTCTCTTTTCTTCCTTTCTTGACACCTGCAATCCATACTACATGCTTACAGTACAAGTTATAAATAGAGAGGAATATTTAGGAGGAGGGTTTTAAAACTGAGTTGTAAAGAGGGCTAAGTTTCCAGAATATGATGTTCTGCCATTGCATTAGCTGAGGATCATTCCCTTTCAAAGAAATGACTTTCCTAAGAACTTATGTTGCTTAAGGTATTTCTTGCCCTGCCCCACTTCTGGTTTTGCTTCTCGGATCTAGCCCCACAACGGAAAAGGCGCACTCATGAAAAGAATATACATCTGAGAATATTTCAAGTCAGACAACATCCAAAGGATTTTAGATTCTCAGCATTTCCAGATTTAGCTTGTGAATTATTGCAAGCCTGGTCAAATATTATTTTGGATATGGAAATGATTTGCAGATTCTTTGGAACAAATCCCATCATGGGAGAATATAAACTTCATGATACAAGAATATAAATAAACCTCAGTGAACTAGGATGATCATATGGAGAATAAATAAGTGACCAGGCAATATTTTAATTAGAACTAGCCGAATATATACAGATTTGGAGGCAACCTTTTGTAGTAGTTGCATTTCATCATGCCAGACTTTACTTCCTCCCCTGCCTATTCAAAAGGAGATGAAGGGAGAAAAAATTGGCTTGAAGTACATAGAGACAAAACATCAAAATACCAGAGAAGAATAGACATGGACTGAAACGGGCTACTCTGTACTAGACAGCAAACAGATTAAATCTGTTTTGTCTAAGTGGTAAGGAGATGCCCATTAATTAGATGTTAAGTGGTCTGGGTTATTTTTTCTTCAGTCCTTTCAGTCACAAAATTCCATGAACAAAAAAGACCAAATATTAAGGTGGGTTTAGTCCAAACCAAACCACAGGAAAATTGCTATGAGGCAAGAGGCCAGCCTTCGGACATTAGCATCCTAGCAACCTGCCTATCATATTTATGGGAGTGTTAAGAATTAAAGAAGTTTCCTTGGATTGATCAGTCTTTGATTTATATCTGAGCCTCTAGTCTATTAGATACGCAGGATTACAGCGGATCTCATCAATAATCATTGGTCCCAATGGACGAGACTGATAGGAATTAGAATCGAACAATATCTGCAGGTTCACATATTCCCCATCTTTGAATTTTGCAGACATGGGAGCATGTTCAGTGGAAACCCAAATTTAGCATCTTAAAGGAGTCTCCCAGATCTACACCTAAGTACCTTCCTTGTGTGAGGTACTTGGAGGTCAGACTGTTGGGAAATTAGAGAGTTGAGTCCTTGTAACTTTTTGTTCATTTTCTACCTGTGGCAGAAAGCCAATGTTGATTCTTCAGAACACAACAGTACAAAAACCAGATACATAAAAATCAGAGAAATTGTACAGAATCATATTTTTTTTCCTGCTTTCATGCTCTGCTAGCCTTCCATAGAGGAGCAAAGGAGCTATGTTTAGTTTCAGCAAAGGCAACTTCCACAGCCCCCTTATCATGTGGAACTGAGGGATACTACATAGTCAGCAGAAAATGAAACTGCACATATGTAATAAAAGGCTCAAACAAAAATATCTATTTTTAGTTTTTATTAAAATGGGTATGGTTACAAATAGGTTTGAACACATTTGTCCTTAATTCTACCACAATCCCATACCTTAGTCTCTGACTCATGTAAATATGAGTGACAATTTGCTGTATTGTTTACTGCCTAATGCAGGGGTCTTCAAACTTGACCCTTTTATGACTTGTGCTGGCATGCTGGCTGAGGAATTCTGGGAGTTGAAGTCCACAAGTCATAAAAGGGCCAAGTTTGAAGGCCCCTGGCCTAATGCTTGTTTATATTATCTCCTGTATTTTAGATTTTGTCTTCTCCAGAGACAATAAATACAAGATAATTATTTTTCCAGGCAGTAGAAACATTCAGCATTAAGCTCTTATGATGTTATGAATCTAGTGACCATAATAAATTTTACTATCACCAGGAATCAAAAATATCCTCAGCTTCCTGAAATAACCATTCAGGTTCAAAAGAGAAGATAAGGATAGTAGAGTTCAATGGATAGTGTGATTCATATCTTTAGGTAACATATATGATTTCTGAAGGCTAACCAGCAAGCAAACAACACAGACCCAGAGTATATTTCCTAAAAACCTTCAGGGTGGAAAACAAAATATAGACCTTTTTTCACTTTGATTTTGTATACTATTTGGCTGTTCCAGTGATAAACATAATAGAAACATGATAGATCACCAGACATGCAATATTGAATTGTTATTCTAGGAAATATGTACCACTTTACTGTAAGGTGATACGTTTTACTCATAAATGAATGTATTTCTTGTCATCATGTTTATGATCATCCTTCTCTCATAAGAATGTATTGCTTATTCTTAATGCTGTAAGTAAGGATGCAGGTATCGTGCAATTCCATTTGAGCCCAGCATGTATATGAGATGCAGAAATGAAATTGTCTCCTATCTTACCTCATTCATCACACCCTTCCTTCCTTCCTTCCTTCCTTCCTTCCTTCCTTCCTTCCTTCCTTCCTTCCTTCCTTCCTTCCTTCCTTCCTTCCTTTCCCTGGCATGTTTGTAAGTCTTATGGTTACAAAAATTTGCTTGATTGAATCTTGGCAGGGTTTCCTGAACAAAACCCATGTGGTTTGTTATATAAATATCTTGGTCCACAATATTCCAGTCCAATTTCTAAATATTTAGATTTACTAGAAAGACTAAGAACAAGTCTGTAACCCTCTGACTTACGGATATTTGCAGACAATGTGGAACAGGATTTTATCCAGATGTTTGGTGAATAAGCATCTTCCAATGTTGCAGAATGTGAATACAATAATATGATTGAAAAAACATTGGATACTATTATTTGGATAATAATATTATTATTAAACATGTTATAATGTATTCAATAATGGTCTTATTGTTACAGGAAAATTAAAATAAATAATAAATAAATTACAATAAAAAGAGAAAAACTGAAAAAATATAGACCTCTGACACAAAAACTTGCAGTGTTATACAAATAACTTTTCAGTTATACAGATGACTTTACTGTGTTGGACCATGGCAGTTGATAAACAATTCAATGATCTTCCAAACACATATTCTTATGGATAAAATCCAAAATCATCAGTGCAATTGTCTAAATGTTCATATTTAAATGAATTTGTGTCAATTTTTATCATTACATGTGGTCAATTGCCAATTATCTTCTGATTTTGTGTTAATTGTTAGGGAGACAAAGGAGCCATGGGAATCCGTGGACAGCCGGTAAGTCTTAAGTCACTTAAATTTATTTGTCATTACTGCTTCCAAACCTGCAGCTACTAAACTGATCTACAAATATGTGATATAAATTTTCAATTACTTGTGCTATGTCTACTCAGAAATAATCCCTAGTTAGTTCAATAAGCTTTCTCCAAGACTTCAAATATGCACAGAATGGTGGCTTAATTTGTTTTCATATTTATTTCACCTTAACTACAGATATATGTATTATTGCAACTGAAATCTTCCTGTTACTGGAAAATACAATTCCCAGATAGCTCATGAGATATACTAGTCTGAAACACTGGAGTTTTTAAAGAAGAGACTGGACAACCATTTGTCTGAAATGATATAGGGTTTCCTGCTTCAGTAGGGGGTTGGACTAGAAGACCTCCAAGGTCCCTTCCAACTCTGTTATTCTGTTAAATTCATAACATGGACATTGAATCAGCATAGGTCACAGAAAGTCTTTCCAAATCTATTATTTTGTTAGAAGTTTTGTTTTAGTATCAGATTTGGTATATGAATGAAGGCCTTTAGGAAGAGCTTTATTTCTTCCTTTTTTTTTCAAGAATTGAGAAAAAGTGCATTAAAATGAGTAAGTTCAGTAATCACTTTAGGCGTGATTTTTGCTTAAGAAAGGGCATTGTTAGAATGGAACAAAACACCAATAGGAACATTGTACTGATAATTTTTTTAACAAACAATTAACATCTGTTCAATCCCCACATCACCTCCCAAAAAAGTTTCAACAATTTGTTCTTTAGCCGTTTCTTCTATGCCAATGTTTCTCAACCTCAGCCACTTTAAGATGGCTCTGCTGGCTGAGGAATTCTCGGAGTTGGTCCATCCATCTTAAAGTGGCTGAGGTTGAGAAACACTGTTCTATGCTTTCTGCATGCTTTCCTTGATGAACATTACTGTCAGCCATCTTCCTGACTCTAATGCAGGGGTCTTCAAACTTGGCCCTTTTATGACTTGTGGACCAACTCCCAGAATTCCTCAGCCAGCATGCCTGGCTGAGGAATTCTGGGAGCTGAAGTCCACAGGTCATAAAAGGGCCAAGTTTGAAGACCCCTGTTTTAATGTATACTAAAGATGGAATAATAAAGTTTCATATTTTTTGTAAACAAAAAACTATTACAATGATGATCCTCTATTTTAATACAAATTTTATGGAGGTTATTGATCCACCACTCATCTACCTGCACTAGGAAATAAGAAAATGGATATTTTTCTATCTATTTTTCTTCTACTTCTTCTAATGAAGGTTTCTGACTTTCAGGGCAATAAGCAATGTACCCTATTATTTGAGTCCTGAATCTTTTCTCCTATTTTCTGAAAACCATACATATATCTATAGAAGCTAGAGAAGGAGAGAGAGGAAGAGAGAGCCACAAACACACACCCAAATCCCCTTTTTATTGGGGCAATTAAATATTCTGTTTCATATAAAGCTGATCCTACTGAGGGGAGTGGTTTCTACTCAGAATTTGGAAAAATAGGTTTTTAAATGCCTAGCATAACAAAGATGATATACCAAAAGCATACAAACACTTCAGATAACATGAGATGTTGTTCTTAATGGGAATATACAAAACTTTCCTGAAAAGTTATTCTAAACTTACTGAAAACAATAAAACATGATAGATATGTATGAGGGGAAGCAGTTTCTAAATGGACTTTACTAGGTTATAGAGCAGGGGTCTTCAAACCTGACCCTTTTATGACTTCTGGACTTCAACTCTCAGATTTCCTCAGAAATTCAGTTCCAACACTATTTAAACGCTTTGACTTTTTCACGAGTTTTGCTTAAGCAGGAGCCTTCCCTGTTCACCATCAATTTACTTTGAGGTTATGGATACATACCTAACAGAAATGGCTGGTGTCCCACTAACATCACTAGTGGGTGTCAAATCACCATTTTCCTTGGTAGTTCTATAGTTATAGTCCTTTTATCCAGTGTTGTCCTCTTGGGCACAATGTAAGGGGGAATTTAACAATGTTGTTGTTTTTCATTCCTCAAAAAAATGCCTTGGCCAACAAGAATTGGAAACATCCTAATTAAGCAACACCATCTTCAAAATAGCGACTTGTTCCTGAAAATAGAAGGGCCAGAGATACTTGTTAGATTTCTACCAGATTTAGACCAATTTAGCTAACTCTCTAAATCTCTTGCTAACATTTCCAAATGTTTTGCCATCCTAGTTTATTCTTAACAGTTATATTTTATCTTTTCATCTTCATAATATTATGTGGACACATAGCACACTGTGATTCAAAACAGCTCTTGGACTGTCACTTTAATCTGAAGGACAACACTTATGTATACAAATGATCCCATATAAGCATCCCTAAGCATTAAACATGCCCAGAAGAATCTTTCTCTTTTGTTGCACAATCACATGAAATTTCAGCTTTTTGACAGAATAATATTGATAACATTTCTATCAGTCAATTGCAAAAGGCCATACTGCTTAGATTCACATATATACTATGCTGATATATATTATGACATGCTAGCTTCTTGTTCCTGGGAAGAACTTGATGTGTATGAAGGCCAATACCAGCCAAAAAAACCTGCCAATCGTGACTTCACACTGTTGTGAACAACCATAATATTAATAACATTAAGAGAACAGATTCACACACATATACATTCAATCATGATACCGTACTTCTCATTTCTAATGTAAAAAGTACATTTCAGAAACTATATTTCTTTTTCCCTATATAACTGGTTAATAAAAATTGTGAAAGAGAACTTTAAAAAAGAATTTTTGAAGGTGATTTAAATGTAAGAAAATCAAAATCAGGGTCACTTCACCATGCTTGTATGTTAACATTAAATCATGCATGTTTCACTGTTTGTCTTTTCTTTTCCAATTTTCTTTTTGGCATGAGTGTGTATTTGTGCTTAGTGTGCCTTAACACTGACTCCTATGTTTTGTATCTCTCTTTCTCTCCCCCTTCACCCTGTTGCATGTGGCTGCGACTGATATAATGGTGGCCCAGGGAGTCAAGGGTCCACCTGGAGAGAAGGTGAGTCAGCTTTTTCCAGTTAACCACTTCAGATGGGGGTTGTCAATAGTTGTGGTCCATCACCACTAGACTGTCATTGTGATTTAAATTGCAGCACATGAGACAACTCCCAGGAGCTGAAAGAGATTGTCCTGAGAAGTAGACCTGGCCTTGGGCAACCAGAGATTTGCCTAATTTCCATCCTAATCTAGCCCAAATCCTATAAACAAGCGAGCAAGCAAGAAATGATTACTGTCCAGTCAGGGTCAAGTCAAAGAAAAGCACTTATCTGTCATCCCTGATCTTGATAAGCTAAGCATGATCAGACCAGATTAACACATGAATGGGAGACCATCAGTAGAAAAGGTGGAGCTTCAGTCGTACCATCATGGTCACAATCTTGATTTTTTTTAATTATTATTCTTATACACTGTAAACTTCCTTAGGCTGTAGGCTAGTTAGAAAAATATTCCAGAATGAAGTTGCAATTTCCATATCATTGCTATGTAAACTATATGGACATGCCTCTAAAAGATCTTGCCCTTTTATCAAAGGCCATTATTAATCAAAAAAGCCATCTTATTTTACAAAAATTAATACATGCAAATACATGCACATCTTCAAAATAGCAATTTGTTCCTGAAAATAAATAGAAGGGCCAGAGATACTTGTTAGATTTCTACCAGTTGTTTTTTTGTTGTTGTTTTTTTTGCATTAGTGGCTTATAAAATGAGATTTAGACCAATTTAGCTAACTCTCTAAATCTCTTGCTAACATTTCCAAATGTTTTGCCATCCTAGTTTATTCCTAACAGTTATATTTTATCCTTTCATCATAATATTATGTGGACACATAGCACACTGTGATTCAAAACAGCTCTTGGACTGTCACTTTACAACAATTATGTATAGTTTGACAAGATTTTTTTTAAAAAAATATATTCTGTTGAAAAAGCTCAGAGATGATCTAAAGTTTCAGAAATTTTGATTTGTTTACTATAATTTACACTAGCATGGCCAAAGCTTCTTTGCATGGATGGTCAGATAAACCCACTGTTTGCAGCTGGCCTTATCTGATACTTTCTGGAACTGTTTTCAGTTTCATAACTAAGAGCTGTGCTTGGAGAGTCCAGGAAAATGACACCTGGAGATGTAGTTAACTCTACCAGCTGCATCCTAGACAGCCTCACCTCGGCACAATTGGTTGAGTAAGATTCACAGAATTCCAGATGCAAACTTTATATTTCGTCTGCAAAGGAAGCCTCATCAACTAACTGAGGAAAGCAAATGAAAGAGGATCTTAAAATATTCTTTTCAATCCATGGTTGCCTTTCTGCTGCAGTTCACACCCTATAGAAATGGCATTTTTTAAAAGGCCCCATTCCGTCAATGGAATCAAAAGTCTACATAGCATTGCTAAAAGATGATTTATGCAGTCAAAATCAGACAGTGTAAAGCATTGTGTTCTCAGACTAACAAAAACATTTTGAGTCCATGCACTTGTAGACAGAGACTGCATGACAAAATAAATTCCACAGCCTTTTACAGGTAGCTTGCTTCTTAATTACTCTTAAACCCCAGATTAAACAAGATAGCTTTGCAATGGAGAAGAATGTTCATTGGACCCAAGATAAATTTGGCATCCAATAATGGTTTTTATGGTCATGAGGTGAGATTACTTTCCATTCCTGAGGAATTCAGAGTACTGTTTTGATCCAGTTTCAGGATAGATCCAAAATGGCTCCCTGTTTTGATTGGAAAAGGCCTGGGGACTTGCAGTTAAAACCTGCTTTTAATCACAATGAAGAATATGTGTGTGTATTGTTCTTTTTAATCTCCCTTTATATAAATGTTTCATTTCCTCTTATTATTTCTTTGGCCACAAGTTCCTTTCAGCCGTCTCCTCTCGTTCCTTTGAATTTTTCACTCTAAATACTCACTTTGGCATTATTGCTTACCTTCATCATTGTCTCCTTGTTTTTTTCTGCCTCTTTTTTAATATTAATCTCTAACCTGCTTTTTAAAATTTTTGTTTTGGTCTTCTTTTCTACATACACATTCTCTCTCTTTGTCCCTGCAGGGAGCTCCAGGAGAGGCTGGCATGTCCATCATTGGTCCCCGTGGACCTCCAGTAAGTTTCCATGTCTTCTGATTATTTCCTCCAGGTGTTTAAAGCAGTGTTTCTTAATCTTGACCATTTTCTGATTCATCCCACACCCCGTAAAGCAGTGTTTCTCAAACTTGACAACTTTAAGATGTGTGGACTTCAACTCCCAGTATTCCCCAGCCAGCCAGCCACCCCATGCTGGCTGAGGAATACTGGGAGTTGAAGTCCACACATCTTAAAGTTGTCAAGTTTGAAAAACATTGCTTTACAGGGTGTGGGATGAATCACAGAAAAGGGTTAGGGAATCCTAAGATCCTACTGGCATCTGTTCTCAAGTGACTGTATTATGATGTGGTTTCTGCCAGTGGCTAAGTTTGTTTTTATGCTGAAATTGCAGAATATATTGGTTAGAAAGTGTACTGCCTCAGCACAAAAACCTCAAAAAATGATTTTATCAGCATTTTTCTCTCCTATGTTTACAAAGGAAGAAAACATTCCCAGATCTAAACAGAGCAACTAACATCAATGGGCCAAATTATGCAATCTCAGCATTTCAGCAAAGCATAAATATAAGGAAAACCAGCCAACTGTTAATATAGTAGAGAATTCAGAATCATCACAAGAGAAAATTACACATGCATGCCTAAGGTAATTTTGTACACATTGAGAGGTACAGAGAAAATCCATTTCACAGTAGGAAATTTGGGACAAAGAAAGGTTGTGGGCTACTTTCCATTTGTCCATTTAATACAGAGAAAAGTAAGGTTTTACACTTAGGCAAGAAAAAACAAATATACAGGTACAGATTAGGTGAAACTTGGCTTAATAGGAATAACCATGAGAGGTGTTTTGGACTCCTAGTGGACAATCACTTAAATATGAACCAGCAGTGTGCCGCAGCTGCCTAAAAAGCCAATGTACTCCTACGTTGCATAAACATAGAATCAAGATCATGTGAAGTGTTATTATTGTTTTATAAGGCTCTGGTAAGACCTCACTTGAAATACTGCATCCAGTTTTGGTCACCACAATATAAAAAAGATGTTGAGACTCTGGAAGGAGTGCAGAGAAGAGCAATAAAGATGATTAGGGGGCTGGAGGCTAAAACATATGAAGAACAGTTGTGGAGGCTTGCAGTTTGCAAACGCGGCACAGGCGGACATTCAGGGCGATCGCTCTCCCCTCCATCTGGTTTTCTCCTACCGGGGGACCCTGAAAAGGGTTGGAGGTCGCCCTAGAAGGGCGACGAGCATGAAGAGGACCTCTGAGTGATCACAGAAGGGCGGCAGCCCTCCCATTTGATCTGGGACAGTTGTTCTAATTGACAGGGAAAAGACCGTCCATCAACATGGTCCGTCATTAAACTGCTACCAGCCGAGGCCAAAATTACAAACAAGCACTTTGAAAGCAACGCGGAGGAATTGGGTGAGACTCTACCTTCTCTATACCCCAAGTAACTCTCCTGTTAAAAGCTTTTTGAAATTCTTCCCCTTCGGAGGAGAGAGGGAAGGGAACTTTCTCCCCCCCCCCCTCTAAAATGGCGGTGTTTGACTACCTGGGAGAACAAAGCATCAAAAAGAATAACTTAATATAATTGGATTTACATATTTTTTTTGGGGGAGGGGAATCTGGGGACCCAAAAGTTCCTATTCTTACTGGGACCTGCTATTTTATTTACTTGTAAAAAAGAAGAAAAAAGAAGAACTTAAATTGGATAAAAAACCTAGCCCAGGATTTGGAAAACACTTTAAATGCTATTGGGGACATCTGGTGACGAAGCTTGGTATAGCAATCTATTATTTTTATTATTCTTGACAAGTGACTTACAGCCCAGATCTGACCTTGGCACTATCTAAGAGAGATTATAAGCTGAAAGAGCAGCTGGACAGTGAAATTGGTTTTTTGGAACTGTGGAGGTGAACACTTACTGACTCTTGTTTAATAAATAGCCTTCACTAAGGACCATCTATAACCATGTCAGAAATGGAGGAAGACCAGCAACAGATGTCGCTTGATTACAAACTTATACTTGAAAAAATTATTGAAGCTACCGAGATAATCAAATTTAGACTGAAAGACCAAGGTGCCAGCTTAAATCTACAAAGCGAAACACTGACTACAACTAAAGAACCTACAACCCAAAAGACAACAGAAGCAGAAGAAAGTAAAATCAAGACGGAGGGCTTTGAAGATCAACAAGTACAGCTTACTGAAAACTTAAACAATCAAATAACAACTACAAAATTGGATGTGACTTTCTACTTAAACCAGAAGAAACCTGAGGAAGAAGAAGACCAGATCAAATTGAAGACAACTATACTAGAGCAAATAAGGGGATCTGAGTCACTAGGGTGACAACTGAATGATTATAAATGGGCCAGTCCCTCCAGAAAATTGACAGTTAGATGGTCTCCTTTAATTCAAGTAACATGTACAAGAATGAAGGGAGATCTATCTGATGATCTAAAAGCATTGGTATGGAAGCCTGGTTGGCATAAAAAGAAAGCTAGAGTTAGGTTTAAAAAATGGGGTTGTTTGATTTATTAGAGAGGATCCTAAAGTCTTAACTAATAGGCTAAAGGGAGATTTTAAGATGAGGGGAAATTTGATTATTAGTTTTAAAAATTGTTGGAAAATAATAAAAAATAAGAGATTAATTGGCGTAATATTGAGGACTTAGACCTATAAGGGAAATGAAAACTAATTATTAGGAAATAATTTTGAATTATTGTTTAGCCCAGACAATATAGATGATGGACGAGATAACAAAGGATACTCCATTATGTTCTAGGATGAGAAATAGAAAATGTTTGTGAATTAAAATAAGAATATATTTAAGTAAGTAATATGTGTATTTTAGATATTATAACTTTTATGTAGTGAGACAAGAAATTTGGTTTACCCGAAACTTAAATACTATGGATATTAAAGGTTAAATTGGAGTACTGTAATTAAAAACTAAAAATTAGGTAAAACTTAAAAACAGGATATAAGCAAAAATGTATTGATAAATGTGATAATGAAGTTTTAATTGAGTTTGATACAATTAGAAATTTATTAGCTTAAATATGATATAGCAAATGTTAAGGGAAATAAAGAAGAAATATTTGATGAGGTAACCTGAGATATGTACTAAACATTTTGTTATTGAACTATTGACTAACCCAATCACCACGTTGCTTTCCAAATACTTAAATGTAAAACTGGAAAACCAATAAAATATTATTAAAAAAACAGTTGCAGAGATTGGGTATGTCTAGTGAAATAGACTAGGGGCGATAAGATAGCAGTGTTCCAATATTTGAGAGGCTGCCATAAAGAAGAGGGGGTCAACCTATTTTCCAAAGCACCAAAAAGCAAGAGAAGAAACAATGGATGGAAATTAATGAAGGAGAGAAGCAACTTAGAACTAAGGCAAAATTTCCTGACAGTGAGAACAATAAACCAGTGGAACGGTTTGCCTTCAGAAATTGTGGGTGCTCCATCACTGGAGGCTTTTAAGAAGAGACTGGACAACTACTTGCCTGAAATGAGATTGTCCTGCTTGAGCAGGGGGTTGGACTAGAAGACCTCCAAGGTCCCTTCCAACTCTGTTATTCAGTTATTCTGCCTTCACATTCTTCCCAACACACTTCCTTTGTAGTACCCTGGCCACTTCGGGCCTGTTGTTTCTAGTCCATTGTTGGGCACCTTGTTGCATGTAACGATAAAACCACTTAATCTGAATGTGAAACCCGTCCTAGAGAACATTTTACTAGGATAAGCCTACAGGAGTACTAAATAATTTAGGGCTGTGACTGGAAAAATCCTGCATTATATTTGTAACAATTAATGGTACTAGGAAGGACAAAGGGAAATGTTCTTTGTTCGATCTGCGAACCAATTGTAAAAAATTATCTAGTTTAATGGCAGGCTGGTGATAACCATTAAGGAGCTCTTGATAGCAAACAAAAGCAAGGAAGCTGGAATAATAGCATGCTTTGGACAGATGCACAATGGCAAATAGTTTCCAGACGCTTTTCTTGGAAGCAAAGTGAGGTGAACACTTGCAGACCCAGAGGGCTTCATCTAGTCAGTGTTACTTGCTTTTTCTTTTTCTTTTTTCTTGGCTTCAGCAAAGCAGCATGCTCAGCATGGCAGAAACAGACTTTCTCTGCAATTTTGGCAGTTCCCACAATTCTATTATGGAGCACTTGAAGGAAACAGCATTTGAGGAAGGGAAAGCTCAAGGCTTCTGGGAATCTGAAATGCCTGAACTTTTGCTCTGCCTTTTTATTGTCTCCTGCTGGAGATGATATCCGAGGCCAGGTTGCACCCTTTCCAGGTTTCCTCCTGCATTCTTTTCTTAGCCATATGAATGATTTTTTTTAAAAAAAAATCAAAAGCTATTTTCATTTCTTTCTCATTTCAAAAGCTAAGTGATGCACAAGTTGTTGGATTTATTGCAGCTCAGCTCCCTTTGGCACCTGGACAATAGCTCCAGGTAGTTTTATATATTTATCACCAAAGCAAATGTGACCAAATGATTCTTTTTGTTGTCATTCTTGTTTAGAATGCTCCAGTCATCCTAGCATTCAGCATTTTTTTAAGAAGAAGAAGAACATTTAGGTCAATTTCTAAGGCGATTGAAATATTAATTTCATGGCTTGTACAATGTTTTTTGTCAGTGGAAAAGTATATTCCATGCAGCAATTTTAAAATATACAAGAAACAATTCTAAGATTCCTTAGAAGTTTAGGAAATATTCTTCAAGGAGGCATTTGGCAGACATGACTCCCAGAAAGAGATATATTACTTCCATTTTCTTCTGTAACATCCAAGAGATTTGAAATAATGTGGTAAATTAAACGGCCATTCTTCTCCTATAAAATGCTTCAGTATCTTCTTCTGAGACGCATAGTCTGATGGCAGATAAATCAACAGAATAAGGATTATCTAAGATAGATTGAGAAAGAATTGCAATGAAGATCAACCTTGGATAATGGAAGCAACACCATTGAAACCCCACACTTTTATAGGTTCATATTATCCAAAAGGTGTGGGGCATTAATTATATTACTACAACTGCCATCTTCTATTTTTTGACAACCCTGGTGAATACTGCTGACTGTGAGGCTCCTTCACTCATTAAAATAATTTTAATATAGTAGGATCTTTGTCATCATTTGCATTGTATCTTGGAGTTTCCAACTTCAAGAAATTTAACAACACAACCATAAAGAGTCTCCTTCCCATCAAAATTAGTCTATACAATTTTGTAACTTGGTGATAGGTGTGAATTTATTCATCAAAGTAAAAGTCTTGTTTTTGATAAAATATTAAGAATTCATTTTAAGTACAATATTTGACTTTACCACGTGAGTCATAATTTTGTATCTGAATGCAACTTCTATTAGATATAAATGGTTGTAGTATAAAAATAATAATCAAAACTCGGACAGGAGTACAATCCTACAGTGTTATAATTTTCAAAAGAGAAGATTTTACCTTTCCTTTGTTTTAAACTTTCTCATGAAATCTTAGAATTGGAAGAGACTACTTAAAGCCATCAATTCCAACTTCCTGCTTGGTACAGGAATCCCAAACAAAGCATTCCCAATAGATGATGTATAGTCTGTCTATCAGCTATTAGAACAAGTCACCTCACCATCTTTTTTGCTGATTGGTTCTGCTATTGGACTATACACACCATTAAATAAGCTTTTCCTAACATTAATAAGATTCTGCTTTTAGGTAACGTAAGACGATCATGCCCTGCCTTGAACTTTGCAATAAAAGGGATCAGACTTTGATTTTCTTCTAAGTGAAACACCAAGTCTTTTAAAAGTGCTGTTATATCCCATTTCAGTCATTCTTTCTCAAAGCTGAAGATATTCAGTTCCCTTAGTCTGTCTTTGTATACTTGATTTACTGTTCTCTGGTCATCTTCATTGCCCTTCTTTCCATTCTTAGTGTCTTTGTGTCTGGCTTAAAACATGGTGCCCTGGACTGACCCATTATTTAAGGTGGATCTGCCCAATATAAATATAATGGAACATTCCCTTCCACAATTTCAAAACTATTCTTGCATTTATGCAGCCTAAATTACTTTGTCTTTTTACAACCACATCACACTGCTGCTATACATTCAATTATTCTAAGATCTTTTTTCATTATCTCCAGCTTTGCATCTACATCATACATGAAAATGTAATATGTACCAAGTTTAGGTGTGAACCTTCTGGTGCCCTACCTGATATCTCACCAAGTTTGAGAAAGGACCACTAATGAATACTTTTGTTTTTAAGCCTCTGGATTGATATAGAACATATGTCATCTTATCCTTAGTTCACTAGAAATTGGAAAGTCATAGGGTACTGCATTAAATGATGTGCAGAATATTGAGCAAGATATATTAGGTAGAGAGCATTTGTGCAACCTTAGGGTTTTTTTATGATTATGACAAGAAGGGTTCTTAGTAACCATTGCTTTGTTTTGGTGTGCAAAGCATTTCCAACTTGAATATCGCTGCTTTCATCAAGCAGCAATGAGCTTTTGGGGTCAACAGGCTTGATCTAGTTTTCTAGTGCTCTGTTTTCAGTTTGAAACAGCTGTTTTGGTCTTAGCAGAAGTGTTCCAGTATTGCTGCAAAGATTCTGGCTGTGTTCTGAACTTCTCAGGAGCTCACTTCAAACTCAGACTTTTTCTACATGCATGCATGTATGCACACATACATACATTCCTACACTTTTTCCCACTCCTTTTCCAAGTAAGCATTATTATGTGAGTTACAGAAAAAAGGTAATCAGTAATTAGCAATTCCTGGGTGAGGAATTCTGGGAGTTGAAGTCCACAAGTCATAAAAGGGCCAAGTTTGAAGCCCCCAGTACTAAATGTTAGATGTTCCTGAATTAGATGCTAATCCTTTGAGATTCCTCCAGTTTATGAAGGGGGGGGAATGTCAGCTACATGGGTTAATAATATCTTGGAAGCACAATGCTTGGAAGAGTTTGTCTCCCAACAGAAGTTAGGACTAATAAAATCCACACTGCCATTAGAATCATAGAATCCCAGGGTGGGGAGCAACTGGCAGAGTCCATGTCCCCTGTCTTGTGCAGACATTCCAATTAAAGCATCCCAATCAGGTAGTTATCTAGTCTCTGAAGACATAATGGAAAGGAACCTACCATTTCTTGAGCTGATCTTCTGTTGGGACAATTTTCCAAGATTTCAACTGAAAATACTTCCCTAGAACCTATTCCATATATCTTGTACTCTGGCATGATACTGTTTTGAGTTTGACTACATCATACCTCTTTAAAGTGTCTATAATTTGCTTTTGGAAAACATAATCTACATCTTTTCCATGGCTGGTAGCAGATGCCAACAATAATGGCATCTGCTTTTATCCTTCCTCCATATGTTTTAATTCAGATCATTTCAACCATGCCATCAAGTCTATTTCTCTAAAGTGACCCCAGGCAAACTACACCACAAACACTGTATGAGTAAGCTTGAAGTTGTGACACACATGTAATTGATTCAGAAAGTTCAAACTAATTGGTTGAGGTTCAGAACAAGCCCTTCTGCCTGGGCCTCTTCATTTTCCTTCATTTGTGTAAAATAAGAAGAACATTGGAAGGAGAAGTGAACATTAGACACAATCCTGCATAGGTCTGCTTTTTTGTTTTTCATTTCCTTTGCATTGGCTTACATTAACGATGGCTGTTTATGTGTCAGTGACAAGAAGGTAAAGGACACAGCTTTGCATAGTGAAATGTACATATACACATGCAAATTTAGAAAAAGATATAATTGTATTTGATTCATTTCACCAAGGAGGGAGACGACTCTGACTTGCTAACTTTGTGTGCACCCTATGCCATCTAACTGTGGTGCTAATTGTGATGGACAACTCTTGTAGTGCTTTACATTTATTCCAGTAAAAGTAAAAAAAAAAAAAAAACACCTTCTGGGAGAAATCAGTACCAATCTCTTCCATACTGCTGTCAAGAAAACTACATATCTATGTACTTTTGGTCAACAGAATATGAACCTAGCACAGATAAGTCTTTGAATCCAAATAGAAGATATTCTTTAGACAGCCCTACATAAAAATAGGACATGGGCCCAGGCCCATTTACAATGGGAATGGGTTCTTCCTGCCCAGAAAAAGGATATAGAGGTGCTGGAATGCTAAGTAGCATCCTTAGGCTTTGGCTTTGTGACTATGAATGAGAAAGCCCCTCCCCAAGATCCATTTGGTATGAGCCAGCTGTGGCTTAAAGAAGTTTTTTCCTTCTCTGTATGCATTTTCTTTCCCTCCTTCAACTGATGATTGACTCCTTTCTCCATCCTATAACCCTTATAAAACATTGAAACTTGGAGCTGATTTATACTTCCTGTTTCCTCCCCCTTGAGGATCATGTGCTATCCTTTTGGGAGGGCAGGAAGAGATGACATTGTCCTCAGTCTTCCCCAGCCTGCACAGAAGGTAACCTCCGCCTTCATTTTCTTTTCCACCTGAGAAGTAATCCTGCCCACCCTCCCACCTATCTATTCATCATCTGCTGTTAGAGAAGATGGCAAGGAAACAACAGGCAACAGGGAGAAAGCAGAACTGCTTAATTCATACTTTGCATCAGTCTTCACACAAAAAAAAACTATAGCCCAACATACCAAAAAAAAAAAAGCACTGCAAAAGACAAACTAGAAACAAAAATTAAAATAAGCAGGAAAATGGTAAGAGAATATAAGAGTATAAAATACTGGAACCCAACAGATTACATCCCAGAGTTCTGAAGGAGTTGGCAGATGTTATCTCAGAACCATTACACCAGATCTTTCATAAATCCTGGAGCACCAGGGAAGTACCTGAGGATTGGAAAAGGGCTGATGTGGTTCCCATCTTCAAGAAGGGGGGGGGGAATGGACCCAGGAAACTACAGATCAATTAGTTTAACATCAATACCTGGGACGATCCTAGAAAAGATAATCAAAAAACAGATCTGCGAACAACTAGAAACAAACAAATTTATAACTAGTAGCCAGCATGGGTTTGTCAAAAATAGATCATGTCAAACCAATCTTATTTCATTCTTCGATAAAGTGACTAAACTAGTAGACCAGCAAAATGCTGTGGATGTAGTCTACTTAGATTTCAGTAAAGCATTTGATAAAGTAGACCACAACCTACTCCTTGGTAAGCTAGAAAAAGATGGAATAGACAACATCACCACCAGATGGATCTGTAGCTGGCTGGCAAACTGAACTCAACATGTCAATGGCACCACATCCACATGGAGAGAAATAAACAGCAGGGTACCACAAGGTTCCGCCTTAGGTCCAGTACTTTTCAATATCTTCATAAATGACTTAGATGAAGGAATTGAAGGGGAACTCCTCAAATTTGCAGATGACACCAAACTGACAGGAGTAGCCAACACCCCAGAAGACAAACTCAGGATGCAAAAAGATCTTGACAAACTTGAACAATGGACCTTATCCAACAAAATGAGTTTCAATGTGGCGAAAAGCAAAGTTTTACATTTAGGCAGGAAAAATCAAAGGTACAAGTACAGATTGGGTGAGACCTGGCTCAAAAACAGTAACTGTGAGAGGGACCTTGGAGTCCTAGTAGATGATCACTTGACTATGAGCCAGCATTGTGCAGCAGCAACCAAAAAAGCTAATACAATCCTGGGTTGTATAAATAGAGGCAGAGAATCAAGATCACATGAACTATTAGTACTGCTTTATGAAACCCTAGTAAGACCACACCTGGAATACTGTACCCAATTTTGGTCACCATACCATAAAAAAGATATTGAGGGTTTGGAAAAAATTCAGAGAAGAGCCACTAAGATGATCAACGGCCTGGAGACTAAAACATACAAAGAATGGTGGTGGGACTTGGGTTTGGCTAGTCTAAAGAAAAGAAGAAATAGGGGAGACATGATAGCAGTATTCTAGTATTTGAAGGGCTGCCACAAAGAAGAGGGGCTCAGATTATTCACCAAAGCACCAGAGGGAAAGACAAGAAACAATGGTTGGAAACTGATCAAAGAGAGAAGCAACCTGGAATTAAAGAGAAACTTCCTGACAGTGAGGACAATTAACCAATGAAATACATTGCCTCCAGAAATTGTGGGCGCTCCATCACTGGAGATTTTTAAGAAGAGACTAGACCAGTGATGGGCAACCTTTTCGGCGTGGTGTGTCAAAATTCGGCAAAAAACCGAGCATAACTCGCGTGGTGTGTCACTTCGACAAAAAAACACAATTTTGCGCAATTTATAGTTTAAACTACAAAAATGTATAATTGCAATATATAATTGTATTTAATAAACCAAAAACAAATTATTTAACATACCTGCTTAGTAACTTCTTTGTTCATCAATCTGTCAATTTCGTATGTTGCCCTTGATATTATTGAACTTGTTTGGGGTGCCGTGAACTGAGATAAGTGAGGGGGAGGGCGAATTCTTTAACTAACCTGCATATTAGTGACTTTTTGTTGCTGAATTTCATTGGCTAAATCTTCAATTGAAGGTTGGTATTTTGTACACTTCAGGCCCAAGCAAGCGCTACTAACCTCATCTGTCAATCTGTTTCTTTTGTTGGTTTTGATATTATTTAATGCTGAGAATAAGGTCTCACAAAAGTACTTAGAAGGAAAAATTGTGAGTAAAGCTGTTGCTATATTTTTCAGGGTGCTAAAAGTGTCTGGTAGTCTGTTCCAGGCACTCCAAATTTCCTGTTCGTAGTGGCACTCATCTTGATTCTCCAAGCAGCCCCTTTCCAGATTCTCAAGCTTTGACCTCAAGTCAACAAACACCTGAGCCCAGATGCTGTCTTGAAATTCTGCAAGCTGCATCTCCAAATTATCTATTTGCGTCCATTGGAAACCATTTAATTCCAAACTATTGTAGACTACTACATCAGGATACTTAATTATTTCATGGTCTGTTCTAGGCTTCTAAATTGACTAAATCTATCAGTAAAGTGGTCAAGTAACGAGTCTAAAACATGCTGGCACTTCATATGCAAGAGTTCCACTTCATTTCGTACAGCTGCACTGGCCTTCTCAAAATGCTTTTGTACTCGAGGAAAATACTTATACGTTTTAGTTTCTACATCTCGCTTGAAATTTTTTACTTTACTTTCAAAAGCTTTTATGTATCCAAACATAACATCAATACTTTTGCCAAAACCTTGTAACTTTAAGTTCAGTTCATTAACATGAACAGAGAGATCTGTAAAAAACATCAGGGTGTTGACCCACTTATCATCATTGAGATGAGGAAAGTTTCCCAGATCCTTATCTTCAAGAAATACCTTAATTTCTTCAAAGCACTCCACAAAGCGCTCAAGAACTTTGCCTCGGTTCAGCCATCTTACATTATTGTACATCAGCAGTCCACTGTAGGTGGAATCAACCTCCAGTAAAAGTGCTGAAAATTCTCGCTTGTGAAGGGGGCGAGCAGCTATTAAATTAACTATTTTTGTAACAACTGACATTAAGTCATTTAAGTCAGTGAATCCTGCCTTGGCACATAAAGCCTCCTGATGGATCATACAATGAAAAGGCACAATCGGATGTCCAATAGCTTCTGTAAACAATTTCACAAATCCAACTTTTTTCCCTACCATGTTTGGGGCACCATCTGTCGTCAACTGACACAACGTTAGAGATATCAATGCTTAGGTCGCAGAATGTTTGCATAACAACCTTACATATTTCGCTTCCTGATGTACTTGTTGGAACTGATACTAACTTTATCAACTCTTCTCTCATTGTGTGACTATCAGAATATCGACCAATAATGGCCAACTGAGCATGTGACATGACATCAGTAGTTTCATCAAGACAGATGGAAAAATATTTACAATTCCTTATGTCTCTCTTTAATTGATGTTGTACGTTTGTGTTCAGTCCAGTGATGGCGAACCTATGACACGCGTGTCAATGCTGACACGCGTAGCCATTTGGGGTGACACGCGCAGGATTTTATGCGATTTTATGCAATTCATCCTCGGCTCGGATGAAAGAAATTTTTTTTTGTTTTCGCCATGGAAGAGAAATCCCCACGGATACCTGGCGGGTCACTAGGTTATGTGGGACTCGAACCCACTAAAACTCTCCCATTATGACTACCGCCCCCCTAGAGCAACCGTACCACTACGGCCTTGGATCCAGGAAGGATGAAAGAAATACGCTCTGTGCTGGATGAACGGGGGGCGGGATGTGTGATCTCTCCCACCCACACTCACTCATTCACTGTGTCCCCGCCGCAAACTTCAGCCTGCGCTGCCGCCGACTGACAGGCAAGCACAGGCGCAGCCCCTTTATCAGCGCAGGGGCTGCTGGTAAGGCGTGCGTGCCGTGCGCACACACTTCATCAGCACGGCTGAGAGTACGTTAGGGAGGACCCCCAGGAGAGGAGCGCAGGAACAGTGCGCGCCTTTCTCCAGTCAGGCCGCAATTAGTGAGTGCCACACAGTAAGGGGGACCTGTGAGCGCCATTAGCAGCAACTATTGGGGTGCCATGGACTTGTAATTGCCCACAATAACTGAGATAAGTGAGGGGGAGGCTGTGTTAGGCTAGTTAACCCCTAATTGGCTAACAAGCTATCTATAATTCTATCTGCTGTCACTGGCCCACTGATGGAGCACCCAAAAAATAAAAAACAAAGGTTAAGTAAAGGGAGTGGTAGTAGCAGTGGCCGACCCTTTCAAGAGACATGGAGCGAGATGTATGGTATTATAAAAAAATGGCAGATCATTTTGCGTTCTATGTACTGAAACGGTAGTAAGCAGAACGTGGAATATAAATAGACATTTTGAAACTAATCATTCCCAGCTCTTGGAAAAAAGTGAGGATGAAAGGAAGGAATACATTTCCAGGAAGCTACACCTTTATAAGAGCCAATCTAACTCCATCCTTAAATTTATAAAAGGCTGTACAAATTTAACATCTGCAAGTTTGAGCATTGCTCACTCCATAGCTCAGCATGCAAAAGCACTTAATGAGGGAGAATTTATTAAAGAAACTCTCCTAAGATGTGCGCCACTTCTATTTCACGATATGCAGAATAAAGATGCAATTATTAAGAGAATATCTGAGTTACCACTCAGTAGAAATATCATAAAAGACCGAATAATGAGACTGAACACAAACGTACAACATCAATTAAAGAGAGACATAAGGAATTGTAAATATTTTTCCATCTGTCTTGATGAAACTACTGATGTCATGTCACATGCTCAGTTGGCCATTATTGGTCGATATTCTGATAGTCACACAATGAGAGAAGAGTTGATAAGTTAGTATCAGTTCCAACAAGTACATCAGGAAGCGAAATATGTAAGGTTGTTATGCAAACATTCTGCGACCTAAGCATTGATATCTCTAAAGTTGTGTCAGTGACGATAGATGGTGCCCCAAACATGGTGGGAAAAAAAATTGGATTTGTGAAATTGTTTACAGAAGCTATTAGATGTCCGATTGTGCCTTTTCATTGTATTATCCATCAGGAGGCTTTATGTGCCGAGGCAGGATTCACTGACTTAAATGACTTAATGTCAGTTGTTACAAAAATAGTTAATTTAATAGCTGCTCGCCCCCTTCACAAGCGAGAATTTTCAGCACTTTTACTGGAGGTTGATTCCACCTACAGTGGACTGCTGATGTACAATAATGTAAGATGGCTGAGCCAAGGCAAGGTTCTTGAGCGCTTTGTGGAGTGCTTTGAAGAAATTAAGGTATTTCTTGAAGATAAGGATCTGGGAAACTTTCCTCAGCTCAATGATGATAAGTGGGTCAACACCCTGATGTTTTTTACAGATCTCTCTGTTCATGTTAATGAACTGAACTTAAAGTTACAAGGTTTTGGCAAAAGTTTTGATGTTATGTTTGGATACATAAAAGCTTTTGAAAATAAAGTAAAAATTTTCAAGCGAGATGTAGAAACTAAAACGTATAAGTATTTTCCTCGAGTACAAAAGCATTTTGAGAAGGCCAGTGCAGCTGTACGAAATGAAGTGGAACTCTTGCATATGAAGTGCCAGCATGTTTTAGACTCGTTACTTGACCAGCTTACTGATAGATTTAGTCAATTTAGAAGCCTAGAACAGACCATGAGAATAATTAAGTATCCTGATGTAGTAGTCTACAATAGTTTGGAATTAAATGGTTTCCAATGGACGCAAATAGATGATTTGGAGATGCAGCTTGCAGAATTTCAAGACAGCATCTGGGCTCAGGTGTTTGTTGACTTGAGGTCAAAGCTTGAGAATCTGGAAAGGGGCTGCTTGGAGAATCAAGATGAGTGCCACTACGAACAGGAAATTTGGAGTGCCTGGAACAGACTACCAGACACTTTTAGCACCCTGAAAAATATAGCAACAGCTTTACTCACAATTTTTCCTTCTACGTACTTTTGTGAGACCTTATTCTCAGCATTAAATAATATCAAAACCAACAAAAGAAACAGATTGACAGATGAGGTTAGTAGCGCTTGCTTGGGCCTGAAGTGTACAAAATACCAACCTTCAATTGAAGATTTAGCCAATGAAATTCAGCAACAAAAAAGTCACTAATATGCAGGTTAGTTAAAGAATTCGCCCTCCCCCTCACTTATCTCAGTTCACGGCACCCCAAACAAGTTCAATAATATCAAGGGCAACATACGAAATCGACAGATTGATGAACAAAGAAGTTACTAAACAGGTATGTTAAATAATTTGTTTTTGGTTTATTAAATACAATTATATATTGCAATTATACATTTTTGTAGTTTAAACTATAAATTGCGCAAAATTGTGTTTTTTTGTCGAAGTGACACACCACGCGAGTTATGCTCGATTTTTTGCCGAATTTTGACACACCACGCCGAAAAGGTTGCCCATCACTGGTTCAGTCTCATTATTCGGTCTTTTATGATATTTCTACTGAGTGGTAACTCAGATATTCTCTTAATAATTGCATCTTTATTCTGCATATCGTGAAATAGAAGTGGTGCACATCTTAGGAGAGTTTCTTTAATAAATTCTCCCTCATTAAGTGCTTTTGCATGCTGAGCTATGGAGTGAGCAATGCTCAAACTTGCAGATATTAAATTTGTACAGCCTTTTATAAATTTAAGGATGGAGTTAGATTAGCTCTTATAAAGGTGTAGCTTCCTGGAAATGTATTCCTTCCTTTCATCCTCACTTTTTTCCAAGAGCTGGGAATGATTAGTTTCAAAATGTCTATTTATAGTCCACGTTCTGCTTACTACCGTTTCAGTACATAGAACACAAAATGATCTGCCATTTTTTTCTATAATACCATACATCTCGCTCCATGTCTCTTGAAAGGGTCGGCCACTGCTACTACCACTCCCTTTACTTAACCTTTGTTTTTTATTTTTTGGGTGCTCAATCAGTGGGCCAGTGACAGCAGATAGAATTATAGATAGCTTGTTAGCCAATTAGGGGTTAACTAGCCTAACACAGCCTCCCCCTCACTTATCTCAGTTCTTGTGGGCAATTACAAGTCCATGGCACCCCAATAGTTGCTGCTAATGGCGCTCACAGGTCCCCCTTACTGTGTGGCACTCACTAATTGCGGCCTGACTGGAGAAAGGCGCGCACTGTTCCTGCGCTCCTCTCCTGGGGGTCCTCCCTAACATACTCTCAGCCGTGCTGATGAAGTGTGTGCGCACGGCACGCACGCCTTACCAGCAGCCCCTGCGCTGATAAAGGGGCTGTGCCTGTGCTTGCCTGTCAGTCGGCGGCAGCGCAGGCTGAAGTTTGCGGCGGGGACACAGTGAATGAGTGAGTGTGGGTGGGAGAGATCACACATCCCGCCCCCCGTTCATCCAGCACAGAGCGTATTTCTTTCATCCTTCCTGGATCCAAGGCCGTAGTGGTACGGTTGCTCTAGGGGGGCGGTAGTCATAATGGGAGAGTTTTAGTGGGTTCGAGTCCCACATAACCTAGTGACCCGCCAGGTATCCGTGGGGATTTCTCTTCCATGGCGAAAACAAAAAAAAATTTCTTTCATCCTCGGCGTGCAGGAGCCGAGGATGAATTGCATAAAATCGCATAAAATCCTGCGCGTGTCACCCCAAATGGCTACGCGTGTCAGCACTGACACGCGTGTCATAGGTTCGCCATCACTGGACTAGACAGTCACTTGTCTGAGATGGTATAGGTTCTCCTGCTTGAGCAGGGGGCTGGACTAGAAGACCTCCAAGGTCCTTTCAGCTCTATTCTATTCTAGAACAGGGCAGTCTGAACCACCTGCCTCGTTTCATTCTTGCATACAAATGGTGCCATTCCAATTAGCTGGTGTGCGCTCTGGAACGTGAGTTCCTTCTACTTCCTGCTCTCAGCATCCCTACTCTCTGATGACCATTTCATACAGGACTGGGCTACATATGTTCTATTGTTTTATTAAAACTGTGTTTTTTTCAAGTCCACACTAGATGGCCCTGAAAATACCTCTAATTAGAAAAGGGTTTCCTAATTCTTTGTTGGCTTCTTTGGCTTCACCCATTGATTTCACCCAGAACTTGGTAAGTCCTGTGTAGCTGAATTAGCTTTGGCCAGGTTCTGCCTACTCTCTAGGTTAGGCCCTTTGATCATACCCAGAGACATCTGTATTTTAGAATTAACAGATACTGTTTCCTATGGTAGGCTGTTTGGATATGCTGCTGGTGAACATCTGCACCAACAAATTTCATTCAATATTCATACATGCAGGGGAGATAATCTAAGTTTTGGATTACACCTCTCCAAATTCCTTGCCATTGGCTCTGTTTTCTATGACAAAAAGCAGTTGAAATCTAAAACCTCAACTAGAAGTCATTAGGTGGCCTAAATAATGCTGTATTTAAGATTTTGTGATGATGTGATAGAATCAGCAAGTGACATTCAGACCAGTACACAGCTGCTTGTTTTGGTTTGTCCAATTAGTTATTTCCATATTGATTGGGAAATACATTTTCTACTCTCTTAGTTTGGCTCCAGGAGTGTTTACAACCACATATGCCATGCTCAATTTCTGGAAGATCCATCATTCATGTGGCTTGAAATTATGCTTGAAACTGAACCACATGGATGAAAAGAAGGATTTCCATATTGCCAGAAGAGCATGGAAACAATTTCAGGAAAAGGAAATTAGCCACATCGGAAACACTATATCTACATAGGTATGCCCATGACTTGGAAAAAGACGCAAAGGCAAGAATATAATCACCAATAAAAAATAGAAAATTGTTTAATGGCCATGACCAAATATATACAAAAACCAGGAATGGCGGAAAAATGCATGATGAAAAAAGGTTTAGGATTTTCTTGTTTTATTTAGTGAATTCTGTCACCTTTGAAATAGTTTTGATTTGTACAATTTATTTTCCATATTTAGGAGTTAATCTAAAACAAGTGCAGCCATTTTCATCTGGCTAACGACACAGCAGAGGGAATTTAAGCTCAACAGAAGTGAAATAGTCAGAAAAATGCTGCAGATGGATTTATTTTTTCAAATTTCTTGTTCTGTTTTGTTTCACTCAGGGACAACCTGGAAGAAGAGGTTTTCCTGGGTTTCCAGTAAGTAGGATCTTTAGTATAAATTGCTGAATAATTATTTATTGCACAGATTGGAAAATGGTCATGTTAAAAATATACCATGTAAAATACATTGTTTGTTTTAATATAATACTATGATGTATTCTAAGCTCTGACTGTTTGATTCAAAAGCAATAAATTGCATCATCTCTTTGAATCAAATCATACATCAAACCATAGCAGCTTGATGCATAAAATAGAATTTGTTATGGATTGCTTTAGTTCAATCTTTCAAATCAATTCATTTAACCAGATCCAACATTTGAAATGGATTTGCAGTGATTTGCATCCCCATATCCATTTTTTACAGTAAAGGTAACTAGCAACATTACTGTTGGAATTTCCTTCCACAATGATTCAATAAAATAAATTCTATAAGCTCAAACCAGCTGCAAAAATGCATAAATCATTTGGCTTAACTTCCATTTCAGTCAGTGTTATGGATAAATGTTCAGTGGGCTGACATCTCGGAACTGAAACTCTTAAACTCCAATAGGAAAAAAAAATATTTTGGAATTCACCTGCCTACCATCTAAAACCATTTTATTAGCAAACTGAACAGACTGAAAAGACAGTGGCTAGGGAAAGAAATGTAAAAATAATATAAATAAGAACCATTTCTTAACATCCTTGTCATTTTTGACTGCATTCCAGGAGATAATTGGCCATAATTTATAACAATCCTAAACTAATCTGCCTTTATGTACTTCTTTACTGATATGTAATGCAATAACATACAGGTAATCCTCGACTTACAAAAGTTTGTTTAGTGACCATTCAGAGTTACATTGGCACTGAAAAAAGTGTCTTTTGATCATTTTTCACACAACTGTTGCAGCATCCTATGGTCATGTGAATAAAATTTGATTCATATTTATGATGGTTGCCATGTGCTCACCTTTTGGGACTTTCTAACAAGCAAGGTCAATGGGGAAGCCAGATTCACTTAACAACCGTGTTACTAACTTAGCAACTGCAGTGATTCACTTAACAACAGTGTCAAGAAAGGTGGTAAAGTGGGACAAAACCGTCATAACAAACGTCTGACTTAGCAACAGAAATCTTGGGCTCAAGTCGAGGACTACCTATATTTCATGGCCTATCTATATTACAAGGTAATGGCTCACCTTGTCCCTCGTTCCCTTTCCCACAATCCTCACTGCACTGTTAAAATAGTGCACTCATGCATATTTTAAATATTGACTTTCTTTTTCCCCACTTTTCGATATATTTATATCTCTGGTCCTAACATTACACGATCAAGGCGGTGGGCTGTACTAGCGAGACAAAAATATGATATCAAAAGAAATCCTTGCTATTTAAATCAATTGATCTCTCTCTCTCTCTCTCTCTCTCTCTCTCTCTCTCTCTCTCTCTCTCTCTGTGTGTGTGTGTGTGTGTGTGTGTGTGTGCGTGCGTGTGTTTGTGTGTGTGTGTGCCCACCCCAACCCCTCAAACCTCTTTTCTCCTTCTCATTTTTAGGGTCCAATTGGTTTGGATGGCAAACCAGTAAGTGAAGTCATTTTCCATTGATTTTATCCTTTAGTCTTTGAGTCCCCCCTTTCCCATAATCTTCCCCCTCACGTTTCTGTCCAGAAGGTTGTTTTAAATGCTTATTTCAAAATGATCAGGAGAATAAATTCAGATGGGTTAATAGACAAAGGGGCAACAATGAGCAGAATACCATGAGATTTTCCCTAGGTTGGAAATTAACCTTTTGCAACAATACTTAAATTCTCTTCTCTTCTCTTCTCCCCTCCCCTCCCCTCCCCTCCCCTCCCTCCTCTCTCTCCTCTCCCCTCTTCTCCTCTCCCCTCCCCTCCTCTCCTCTCTTCTCTTCTCTTCTCAGCTCTGCTCTCCTCTGGTCTCCTCTCCCTCTCCTCCTTCCCCTCCCCTCCCCTCCTCCAGCTGGTGAATAAACAGGACAGATCTAAAATGTCTGATCTTAATGTTCAAAAGGTTTATACTGAAACCCACTTCTTTTTTTTATTTTTTTTTCAGGGGCAACCTGGACAGAAAGGGGAAATGGTAATAAGATGTTTAATCAATTCTGCATGCTGCATTCTACTTATTAAGTTTCATGGAAAAGGATAAATGGCAGGGATGTTTTTGAGGATCCATCTTTATAGGGAATGTAGAAAACTTGAGGTTCTCCAGATGGAATTAAAATACAGTCCCCAGCATGCCTGACTCTGGTGAGAATTGCTTAGAGGTGAAATTCAGATTTCCAGCCCAGGAATAGTTTTCCCTTTCTTTGGCAGATTAGAAAGACAGAATAGTGATTTGTGCTGAGAAATTTGTAAACTCTATCTTGGTCTTTATTAAACAGCTGTTGATATACTATTAGATTTATTTAAAACAATCATATACTTTTTAAGAGCAATGCTATATGTGCAGAAAGAGGTTTGCTTCTGTGGAATAATGGGAAAGTATGACATTTTTGAATGGGCAGAACTGTTGTTGTGGAATTAAAACAGAAAACTATACTTCACAAATGGATCCAACAGATTTCTAGAAATTGATTTCAAAATTTTGGGGAATGTTAAATGATTTCCCAAACCCTTCTCTGCGTATTAACTTTCTCTTGGCCAGGGATGTTTAAAACATAAATATGTTACCATAGTGTGGTTGCAGTATTACAAATGACCATGAGATGGTAGCGCAGACACCAAAACACCAACTTGTGACTCCTATCTAGTGGTGGTGTAGATTATATTCATTATAAACAAAGTGTGCCTAACAAAAACACTCTACAACCACATTCAAAAGCATAATCTCACATCTGTAATTTGAAGTAATACCAAAGATTGTTCTATGGCCTCTTCCCTCTACCATTTTATTGTCATCTAATGGTGTATGTTTATGTGAAAGTGTAGTATTGGTTGTGAAGGGGCACAAAATTTAACACTGTTGTATGTGATTTTGAATGGCTTATTTATATTATCTTTTTATGTTGCAACCATGGAACAAGGGAAATACATATCTAAATCAGCTCACAGTGTTTTTGCTTCTTTATTTGACTTTATTTTATTGCTCATGATTTCATTTCCCAATCATAAAAACACTGTTCACCTGTGCTGTTTTTTGCAATCAGCATTTCTTGTTATAGTCACTTTCTCAATTGAGATTGTATAAATCAGTGTTTCTCAATCTTGACAATTTTAAGGCATGTGGACTTCAACTCCTAGCTGTGGAATTCTGGGAGTTGAAGTCTACATGCCTTAAAATTGTCAAGGTTGAGAAACACTGGTATAGATCCAACAGAAACAGACTAAGTTTGGTAATGAGCTTGAGGCAGTACACTATAGACCTTAAGAATTTCATTGATCTTTTGAATTACACATATAAATAAGGATTGTGGATTGGTATTTGAATGGTGATTATAAAATTCAGAATGAACTGATGGTCTGATGAGTTGCCCATGAAATACAATTCAGTAGTCTCCTCTCTTCAAACCATTTTGGAAAATTTTATTGTGAAATAGGCAGTATACCCAATTTTGAATTAAAGCATTTTCAAGCAATCTCTGGTCATTATTGGGCTGAAATAACCACAACGAAGACAAATTTTATACTCTACCCCATGATGGTTAAGAAATGCTAGAAGGTGCTATGAGACCGTAAGGAACTGTAATCAAGGCACCATATGAAATAATGAAATGACATATTTTTGCCTTGGATTCAGTGTTTAATACTTGTACTGTAAACAACATCTCAAGCACTATATTATAAGAATAGTATAGTGTGAATTCAGTCCGAATTTCCCAGATGGTTGATTTTATGACTGGGCTTAGGAACAGATGTTAATATGGGAAATCATAACACTTATTCAAATGGATTTTTAATCACTGGAATCTAAAAAATATATACAATACTGTGCATGCTGTTAACTGGTCATTTTTTCCACTGTGGGAATTATGTGAAAATCGCCTTACTGAATTACCATGTGCTTTACAGATAACTATAAACATAGATAACTATAAAAGTGTGTTTTTCACATATATCTCAAGAAGAATAGTACCAGTGTATGCATGTATGGGAGGAAGGTGAGAAAAAAGCTGGGAAATAAACAGGATGGAACATTAAGCAATTGTTTGGACCACTTTCTTGATCCAGTTTTTTTTTAAATTAGAAATATAACTCAGAAATTCCAAAGGATTTTGAAAATAAACTGTCAGCAAAATTATTTATGTCAGTCACTAGAAACTACAAATAGTAATAGTCCAGAATATGCCTATCTTGCTTGCAGAATCAGTGGATGAATGGGTGTAGAATAATCAAGATGTGATTGAAGCCCTGCCCTGTTTTTTACATGCATGCCATTTTGAGTTTTTTAACCTGTCCTATGGACAAACATGCTTTTTGCACATGTGTTCTGTTATGTCCCGAGCCTTGCAAACGGCTCGGGCGTTTGCAGGCAGTCCCAGGCAGGTGCAAAGCTGCCCGGGACCAGACAGGCTGTCGCCAGCGCCGTGCGCATGCGCGGGCGCTGGCGCAGGAAAAGTAACACTTTTACCCGGGAGTTGCCTATATAAGAGGCTGCAAAGCGTTTAGGCGTGCCTGAAGCCATCTACCTGTAAGCTGAACGCTGAATAAAGAAACCTGAGAACTCCAGCTGCTTCTCGTGTCTGTTTTCCCGCCACGGACTCAACACTGGCGACGAAGGTGGGATGCCTTGCACTACCTGGAAAGGAAGAAGTGTAAGCTTACCCAAGGAGTCCTGAGCGGCGGAAAGGAACGGCGTCGATTCGGCAGCTGCCCGCCAATCCGGTGCGCATTCGGGGGTAGGCTGGCTGATAGACCCGTCTCCTGAAGATTTGAAGATGGTGAAAATCGGAAGGCTTTCGGAATTCGACGTCTCACATCCAGAGCGGTGGGAGTCCTACGTATCCAGGATGGAGAACTACTTCAAGGCAAACCAAGTGAGGGAAGATAGCTTGAAGGCTGCCACCCTGCTTTGCGTTTGCGGCCAGGACGCCTTCGAAATCGCAGAAAACCTTGCAGCACCTGCTCCAGTAGAGTCTGTAAGCTACGCAGACCTGAAGAAGCTGCTGAAGGAGCACTTCACCCCAAGGTGTCTGTCATCGCATGGCGCCACACCTTCGAACAGAGGGATCAACGGTCCGGTGAGTCAGCCAAGGAATATATCGCCGCATTACGGAAGGCCGCCAAGCACTGCGAGTTCAAGGACCTCGAGGAACGACTGAGGGACCGATTCGCGTGCGGTTTAAGGCATCGAGAGCTACAACAGAGACTTTTCGCTAAGGAAGAATTATCCTTCCAAGATGCCTTAAGGGAAGTCACCGCAGAAGAAGCAGCAGGCGGCGCTGTCAAGAACATGCGGCCGATCAGAAACAGTCCAGAGGGTGCATCCGTGCACCAGGAAGACGTCCAACGAAACTCCGAGGAGGATCCGGACGAGGAAGTCGACCGTCTACACCCCGCGAAGGAAGAAAATCAGAAGGGAAGCTCTTCAGCTCCGCTCAAGTGCATCGGCTGTGGAGGTCGCCACAGGAGAACCGACTGCAAGTTCCGCTCCGCTACCTGCCGGGCATGCGGCAAACAAGGACACATTGCAGCTGTGTGTCTGGGCCGACGAAAGGTACAACCTCAGGAAGAACTGCGCCTGAAAGGTACCAGATTCCCCAGCCAGAATAGGGTAGGTTTTTGCGCTTCGCGAAGAAGCATCTTCAGGACAGGCACACACAAGCCCATTAAGAAAAAGCTGTCACTCAAAGTGAAGCTACAAGGGGTTCCATTATCTATGGAACTAGACACAGGGTCTGCCCTTTCCATCATTTCCTTGCATGCATTTAGGAAGATCTGTTCCAGTAGTGGGACTAAGGCCAAGTTAAGGCCTTCTGATATTGTATTGACAGATTTTCAAAACTCAAGAGTGTGTATTAAGGGGGAGGCCACCCTTAATGTGCAATACAAGAGTTTTGAAGGTCCACTAGACTTATTAGTAGTAGGGGGTGAACGAACGAGTCTCATAGGACTCGATTGGTTTGAGGCCCTGGGGATACACGTCACAGGACTCAACAGTTTACAAACACTCGACCTACAGAAAGTCTGCAAAGAATTTGCAGATGTTTTCAGCCCCCAGCTGGGCACATTCAAAGGAACACCTGTGTCCTTAAAGCTAGACCCCACTGTCACTCCCATTAGAATTAAAGCAAGAAGGGTCCCTTTTGCTTTAAAGAGTAAGATTGACACTGAGTTAGACAAACTAATCCAACAGGGAGTTCTAGAACCTGTTGACTCCAGCCCTTGGGAGACCCCCATTGTCACGCCTCTAAAGGCAAATGGGGACATTCGCATTTGTGCTGATTACAAATGCATACTTAATAAGGCATTGCAGCAACATGCCTACCCTGTTCCTGTGGTCAGCCACATCCTGGCCTCCCTCAAGGGGGGGGGGCGTGTTTTTGCAAAGCTTGACCTGGCTCAAGCATATCAACAGCTGCCTGTTGATGATGATGCTGCCATAGCTCAGACTATTGTGACCCACAGGGGAGCCTTTAAGGTCAAAAGGCTACAGTTTGGAGTGAATGTCGCTCCTGGGATTTTCCAAAGCGTGATGGAAAACACACTACGAGGTATACCAGGGGTTTGCCCCTACTTTGATGATGTCTTGATTGCAGGAGATTCCACACACATTCTAGCTGAGAGGCTTAGGGCTATCCTGTTAAGATTCAGGAAATCAGGCCTCAAGCTCAAAAAAGACAAATGCAAGATTGGGGTGCCTTCTACTGAATTTCTGGGATTCAAAATTGATGCTGCTGGGATTCACCCTGCTGAATCCAAACTAACTGCTATTTTAGAAGCACCCAGGCCAAAGTCCAAGGCCGAACTTCAGGCCTTCCTAGGCCTCCTGAATTTCTACAATTCTTTTCTTCCACATAAAGCTAGTGTAGCTGAGCCCCTTCACAGGCTACTAGACAAACAAGCTGTGTGGCAGTGGTCACAAGCGCATGAGGCTTGCTTTAAAGAAGTCAAGGCCTTGCTCACTTCTAACAGTGTTCTTGCACATTTCAACGAGTCTCTTCCTGTGTGCATCGCTTGTGATGCGTCCCCCTACGGGGTTGGAGCTGTCCTGAGTCACCTCAGGTCTGATGGAACTCAGGTTCCTATTGCATACTACTCCAGAACACTGTCTTCTGCTGAACGCAACTACGCTCAGATAGACAGGGAGGCTCTGGCTGTTGTTGCTGGAATTAAAAAATTCCACGACTTTCTATATGGCAGGCATTTCACGGTCTTCACTGACCATAAACCTCTGCTGGGACTGTTTACCACACGTAAGCAGACTCCCCACATCATTTCCCCTAGAATGCTTAGGTGGTCTATTTTTTTGTCTGCATATGATTTTTCCTTACTCCACAAGCCTGGAAAAGAAATGGGCCATGCTGATGGCCGCAGTAGATTGCCTCTGCCAGTAGTAGAAGCTGACCCTGCGCCAGCTGTCAACATTCTATCAATCCAAGCCTTGCCCGAGCTCCCTCTTAGTGCCAGGGATGTTGCCGCTGAAACAGGTACAGATCACACATTTTCACGTGTCCGTTCCTGGTTTTTGTCTGCTTGGCCTGAGCACTGCCCTAGTCCTGAGTTTCAGAGTTTCTGGTCCAAAAGAAACGAGCTGTCCCTTTCTCAGGGTTGTCTGCTTTGGGGAAACAGAGTTGTCATTCCCACCTCAATGAGGACTAGGGTCTTAGATTCCCTCCACGAGGGTCATCCTGGCATTGTTCGTATGAAGGCTCTTGCACGCAGCCACTTGTGGTGGCCTGTTTTAGATAAAGATATTGAGGCTAAGGTGCATGCATGCCACCTGTGCCAACGATCTCACCCAGAGATGCCCCAAGCTCCTGTGCATAGATGGGAGGAAACACAGTCCCCATGGTCTAGGGTGCACATTGACTACGCTGGGCCCTTTCAGGGCCATTTCTTCTTGGTCCTTGTTGACAGCCATTCAAAATGGCTTGAGGTTGTACCTGTCTCATCCACCACCACTGCAAAGACTATTCAGGTACTGAGGGGGATTTTTGCTGCACACGGGCTGCCAGATGTCATTGTGTCCGACAACGGACCTCAATTCACCTCCTCCGAATTCCAAGCTTTCTTACAGGCAAACCTGATTCGTCATGCCACGTCTGCGCCTTTTCACCCGTCCACCAACGGTATGGCGGAACGCATGGTGCGCATCGCAAAGGACGCCTTGAAGAGACTCACCTACGGGGACTGGCATCACCGGTTGGCTGACTTTCTCCTTTCTTATCGCACCACACCGTCCACTTCTACAGGGAGAAGTCCAGCTGAACTTCGTTGGGGGCGTCAACTTACTACTAAGCTTGACCGGTTGCATCCTGACAGATTGCCTCCATCTACCTCACATCCTAGGGCACCGAGACAATTACTTGTGGGTGCCCCGGTCTGGACTCGCAATTACGGGCCTGGTCATACATGGGTCCCCGCTTCTGTTTCCAGGGTCACTGGTCCTCTATCCTACGAGGTAGCCTTGGACAACGGTCGTGTCCTGCGCAGGCACATTGATCAACTCCGCCCTAGGCGGCATCTTCCAACTGAGACTCCTGGGTCTTTTCCAGGGGGGGAGGGGGACCCTTTGGAGCAAAGGGAAGGGCAAGAGCTACTGTCCATCTCCACTGAAGGAGCCACAAACGGCCCATCCCAGGGTTCCGCAATTGCTCCGAAAAGGAATTCATGGAGCTTACCCACACAATAGGCACTCACGCCTACTCCAGCCAGGGAGTTACCCCGGGGGCATACTCACTTTCCATACACATCACACAGCACTCCAGCCAGGGAGGAAACCCGGGAGCATCCCAACAACTCATTCCCCGCAAGAGAGCTGGCATACAATCCCCAAAGTTGGCCTGACCTTACCCCAAATCCTACAGGGGGTCAAACATACACAGAGATAGTCGAGGAATCAAGTCCCGACTACAACACTTCTAGCACAAATCAGGGAACACCTGAGTTTTGGGAAAGTACAGAAACCCACACAAGCCCGAACACAGAACGAGGTTCAGGGAATGGACAGCCTCCTGACAGGTCTTGGACTGACCTAGGAGGTTCTACAGAGACGCCCAGCAGCGGCTATCACTTCAAGGGGCCCGAGGGTCTACAGCTAGGCAGGTCAACCAGGTCACATAGTGACAGAAGCCCTGGCCTGACGAGCCCGGTGGGCAAGCAAGCAGGCCAGGCATCGGGGCACAGTCCTTGGAAGGCACCAAGGCACAATAAGGAGAACAGGCTCACACCTCCCTTCAGTCAGGGAACTTCTGCTAGTAACCCAGAGCTTAGAAGGTCACAGAGAGCAAAGAAATCTCCTAAGTACTTAGAGGATTACATAACATTGCTGGCAAGGCAAAAGCCAGTAAACAGTGGGAGCACTGGGGAGCAAAATGTTGTATAAAATAAATGTTGTATGTTGGTAGTAGTTTTAGCCCGGGGGAAAGGGGTGTTATGTCCCGAGCCTTGCAAACGGCTCGGGCGTTTGCAGGCAGTCCCGGGCAGGTGCAAAGCTGCCCAGGACCAGACAGGCTGTCGCCAGCGCCGTGAGCATGCGCGGGCGCTGGCGTGGGAAAAGTAACACTTTTACCCGGGAGTTGCCTATATAAGAGGCTGCAAAGCGTTTGGGCGTGCCTGAAGCCATCTACCTGTAAGCTGAACGCTGAATAAAGAAACCTGAGAACTCCAGCTGCTTCTCGTGTCTGTTTTCCCGCCACGGACTCAACATGTTCCCTGTTCCAAACATTATCTCTATCTTGCTAATTCTGCTGCTACCTTGACCTATTCTAGACACATATCTCATTTCAGTGTGAGTAAATTTCTGATTTTGCTAGAATCGTACACAGGATTTTTTTCCCCTCATCCAAATTAATGAAATAATCCTGCCATACAAACTATTAAATGCTGCAAGCTTGGTTTGGCCAGGTTCTCCTTGATTTGGCCCAAAGTAGATAGACTTCCAATTGACCTCTTCCGTGGCTCAAAATAATTGTCATTTAGCTTCCTCTATTTTACAAATGTGGTGGGTTTTCCCTTTATTTTTGTTCTGGACAGAGCCAGTTTTCTAAAGTATCTGGAGAACCAATAGTGGTTTTTTTTTTCTTTTAATCCAAATATAGGGATGGATCTTCATAATGAACATGTATGGTGGTCCTCCAAATTATTTTGCAGCTCTAGACAGGAGTCAATGGCAGGTTTTCTTTAACCATGAATCTTAGCCCATAAAGATCCTATAGGCATTTCACAATGTAGAAATAATGGATGACTGTAGCCTGAAGCTTTATGCAGAAGTAGGCTCATCTACACCAGAAAAATGGGTAAAATTACCTGGTTAGTCCTTGGATAAACAAGGTTTTAAGCCTAGCCAAATCTACCTTAGCAATTTTATTGTGAACCTACAATTTTTTGCCAGTTCAAAATTCCAAATGTGCCCACCTTGCAAACACTTTGTAAAATCCCATTTAATATAGGTTGTCTGAAAGATTCTAAGTACACTTGGATTTTAAAATATGTAAGTATTAATAATCTCAAAAGTGGATGCAATTCATTCTTCCTCTCTGTAATGCCAGTATGTTGTATAACTTGTGCTACAATTTTTGTACTAAAGTTCATTTCCCTGCTCATTCAATGTGACCTTGGGCTTTTCAAGGTTAAAGGTCAATTAATAAGTACTTCTGCTAATACTAATTACTGTTTTGATTATTGGCTATCACTAAAAAATATTAAACATCCTCTCTCCCTCCCCCCTCTTTCTCCCCCCTCTCCCTCTCTCTCTCTCTCTCTCTCTCTCTCAATAGGGGATCCCAGGACAAAAAGGAGAAAAGGTAAAATTAACATGAAACCTGAAATCTGGTTCTTCCTGTATGTCTGAATCAATAGTTCCACTATCCCTGGTTATTGCTTAAAAAGAATGTACCGTAACCTGCCTTTTTAATCCATATGCATAGGTAAGAACAATTATTATAAAAATAAAATCTAACGCTAAAAAGTGTATAGTTAAAGCAGGCAGCTGCAAGAGATGACATATGAAAATTGTACATTTTCAGTGGAGTGAATGGCTTCCAATGAATTGGCAGGTAGTTTCATTGATGAATTTTGTAGCTCTGAAAATTTCCTTGCTCCAAGTCAGATAATATTATAATTGCAGGAAAAGGAATACATTAAATGGGCAATCCTAGATCCATGGGCATATTTGATCCTGAATTAACTGTAATAAACAAAATTGGTCATGATATTCTGAAAAGTACAAGAACTTTCTGATACAAGGCCAGGGTCCAGGATGGGTCAACCAACATTATCCCCACCAAGATGAAAGAACTCTTCACAATGATGCACCTGCTGTGGTCCTGTCTCTTTGACTCTATTTTGGTTACATGATTTAAAATATTTTCTTTTTTAATCCCTCTGTTTCTGCAGGGTCAATGCGGAGAATATCCACACAGGGTAAGCAAATTCTTCTGGGTTTTTGAATTGAACTCTGTATCTTATCCCACGTTGGGATAGTTTCTATGGTACTTCAAACAGATCATCTAGGAAGATCCAACTTTTGTTCCTGTGTTTCTCTCACCCACCATCAATATTCTGTGGGTTGAGTCCTTTCTTGACCAAAGAAAGAAGAGTCTTTTTTTAAAGGGATTTATCAAGGTCCTTCCATAATCTAATGCCACAAATTCTGCTATCAGAAAGGAGTGGAAAACAATCATTGGGGAATGCTACACCTCCTTACCTATGGTTTCTTTTATTCAGATCATATTAAAATGGCAGTGGAACCCTACCAAAGCATCAGTCACAATAAAACATGGCCATTTAGCAAAGCAGTCTTCTGAAGTGAAGCAAAAATTCAGATATTGCCCAGCATTTTATTTATTTATTTATGTATTTATTGGCATAGATTTAAAGAATATCTGACCCCCAACAACTCTGGGTCCTTTGCAGTATAAAAGGCCGGAACAATAAGATAAAAGAACAAAAGATATGATTCCACAAACAGAAAAACCCCCCCAAAAATAGCACAAACTCTTCCAGAGTCTGGGAGAGCAGCCATGTTTTCAATGCCTTTTATAACATCATCATGGTGGGAACCAGATGGACCTCCGGGGGGGGGGGGATGATGCTCCAGAGGGCAGATGTCATGTTATTTTGCCTTCTTTTAGGATGCTTAGATAAACTATAACTGTAATTAACGAGAGAGAGAGAGAGAGAGAGAGAGAGAGAGAGAGAGAGAGAGAGTACAAGCAACATGACAAATACTAATGTGCTTAGAATTAAAATAGCCAAAGGTGTTTACATAGCATTAAAAAAGGGCTGGGGGAAGAAAAAAAATGGGAATTTACACAACACCATGTGCATAATTACATGTCTGATCTTATATAGCAATAATCTGCTGACAATCCTGAAAAGGCTTTCAGGATTTAATGTTTTAATTTAATCTAAACAATCTGAACAAGTTACAATTTAGACAACAAGTTAATGTCTAAAAGAATTACGAAATTTGACTCAATTGAAATTGAGTTAAAATGTGTGACCCACTGGTTAGCAAAATGTACTCAGCATAACAAGGTTTCCATCAACAGCTAAATCTCTAAAATCCTCTAAAGGCAATAAAAAAAACTACATTTCCATTTGTTGCAAAATTTATCATGATAAAAAGTGGATGATCAAGGAATAGGAGAAGAAAAGAAACTTCAGGAGCCAAGTATTGTTTTTGTCTGTTCCAGTTGTCTTAAGAAACTTTTGAATATGAATTTGATGTAATTGATGGTATTTTAAAAAAAATCTCTGGGGCCAATGGTATAGCTCTAATCAATGCTAATTTACTGAGAATGCAATGCAAACTTAATCATTACCGCTGAATCTTATTTGAATTCTTAACCATACGATATGTGTGAGATTTGTACACTGCCAATTTTACAATGACTCTTGCCAGATTACATTCCTAAAAACAAAATAAAACCATAACAGCATACAATTATCATTAAACAGAAAAAATAAATCAAATATTTAACAATGCCAACATTGCATGTGATGAGATTTAATTGTGTTTCTTGAAAGGCATCAAAACAATATTTCAGTGCCAAAATCTCCACTAAGCAATTGTTTATGTGAAGCTGATTGGAGTTGAAAAGAAAAGTTATTCCTGTAGATTATCTGGACAATAAACAATAATGCTCAAGAGAACCTCATGTTCCAAATCTCAGCTTGGAAGATTTCTTAAATGCATCAAATTTCAGCCAAAGTTTAAGTTTATCTACCTAATAGATGGTTCTTGAAAACATGGAGGATTAGCCCTGACAGAAATCCTAACATACATCCAGAGAAATTTCTCTTCTTAGAAAATATGTCTATGGCATATTGATTGATGAGTTATACTGCTAGGAGAAAGCATTATCTCATGTGAACATTCAGAAATGGGGCAATCACTGAGCACTGTGTTGCTGTACCACGAGGGCTCCAGAAATTATAGGAGGATTAGGACCAGGTTGCAAAGTCTAAATCTTAATTTAAGTCACAAGTTGTAAAAAGCCAGAACAAGATCTTGGTAAATCAAGATGTTTTGTTGACTAAAGTCCATCTTTTCCAGCATTCCATCATGACCGATCCTTAGCCCCAAGCAGCCTCTAAGTACATTGTGAAACCAATAGTCCTGCCCATTGTTTGCTCTGCAGCAACTGGTAATCCATGGCCTTTCACTTGCAAATAGGTTGGTTCCCTATCAATAGTTTTCCCAATATTTGCCACTTAGGCAATTGCCTTTTATTTCGTTATTCTTTATGACCTCAGGGTAGGGATGCAAAAATGAGGAGTTAATCTAAGCTAATCCTTCCCTTAAGGGTGTAGTACGTTTATCCTTCCTTATAGCTGAAAGTTTGGAAATGTAAGGAAGGGAAACTTCTATTTAGAAACTTCTACATATGACCACAGATAGATTTAGATGTTTCTATAAGGTGAGGCGGTGGGAAAATGTGCATATCTGTGGTTTTGTGAGGTCTAAATTGATGCTAAAACATTTTCAATAAATTGTCTTGCTGTTTTAGGTCTGGAAGTATAAGACACTTTCAGAAAAATAGCATCATTCTTTCAGAAAAACTCAGATAGTCCTTGACTTACAATCATGCGTTTAGTGACCGTTTGAAGTTACAACAGCACTGAAAACTGGTTTTCACCTTTACGACCATTCCAAACCATTGGTGTCATGTGATTAAAATTTGGGTGCTAGACAATTGGCATGTTTTTATGACAGTTGTAGTATCCCAAGGTCATGTGATCACCATTTGCAATCTTCCCAGCTGGCTTCCGACAAGTGAAATCAATGGGGGAAGCCAGATTCACTAACAACTGCAGCAAAACAGCTCATAAAATGGGGCTAAATTCATTTAATAACTGCCTTGCCTAGCAACAGAAATTTGGGGTTCAATTGTGATCATAAGTCGAGGACTATTTTTCCATTTTTGGAAGAATTTAACAGATGTAACTATAGAATTGCTATCTGCTTCAGGGCCGAATCTTCCAAGCATAGAACTAATATCTTGGCTAAGGGCAGAGAAACTACTTATAGCCAACCTAAATAGCAGCAAAAAAATATAAAGTATTTTAGATATGTCTTGAGTTCAGCTATGCACTTGTAAAAAAAGAGTGCAAAAAATAAAGATTTCACAAAGCAGATAACACATGGCTATCTTAGGTTCTCTTTCTGGAATTTCTAAAATGTAATATCATAGATTCGTGAATGCCTTCATGTATTGCTTAAAATGCCTAGTTCTAATAGAGAAAGATTCCATTCTAGGTGAATATTTTTCACAGATAAATTCACTTAACTATGCAAAGTCAACACGTCCGTTGAATCACTTTGGTGCTGATCAAGTTTCTTGTCCCATCTCAACTTTAATTATTTTGGACATTTAAAAATTAAATTCAGAATTGGGAATTTTGCATAAATGAAAACAGCAGTCTTTAGCATCATCTACTTAAATATTTTCAATTAAAAAGCAATATATAAATACTTTTACTAAATTTTTAAAAACCCTATACTGCCTAAAGGAACCACATGGGGTATTTTTTTAGAAAGTAAAAAGTGTAGTTAGCTGTAATTCTTTGCCTTGTTGCATTATGTCTACCTTCTCAGATTAAAAACCATGCTACAAAGCATTCAGATTACCAGATAAGAGCTGCAAAACTCTTGACTCTCATCAGACAGCAACAAAAATGCATATATAAATCTCAACTTCTTTGCTGGCATCCATAGTCATGAATGAGATTTGTAGCCCTGACCTGGGAGCTATTTAAAAGATCATCATGGAAGGTTAGAAGGGCTGGCTGGGAACAATTTCATTAGTTTACCTTCCTAATAGCCTTTACCTATTCACAAAATTCCAGATAGCTAGGAAGGCAGCCCAGCTGATTGCCTTATCTTGAGTCCGCTGCTTCCAAAGTCAAAGTGGAAGGCATGTATCATGAGGTTCAAGAGTAGATCTAATCCAGCACAAACAATGTCTATTGCTTTTTGGAATACATTGAAAAGACATTAAACATCAAGAGTGAAATGATAATAGAGGCAGAAGCTTAAACACTTTCTGTTCAGGATTTGAAAATCCCTTTGGAAAACAGACTTGAGATCTGGACTTCCTCCAAGAGAAATTTGGAGCTACAGCTGGTGAAAAATTCTGGATGACAACACTATGTAGATAATAAACCTTTCAGAGGCATCTGAAACAGAAGAGGATAGGAAGCAAAAGCTGGCTGATTAACTTGATGTTCTGGCCTAGTGTATTTACTTAATAGAACAATGGCAGTAGAGTATTATGTATTGTTTGATGTCTGAACAATTTCTGAGTTCAGAGGTAAGTCCTCCTTGCACTGATTAAAATGAAAAGAGCCCCAAGCATGATCATAAAATAAAAGAAGTAAAAATATAGGGCCACAAAGAGGCCATTTCATACCTGGCCATTTCAGCTCAGGACACTGTTGGTTATTGAAATTATTATTCAAGAAATCTCTCTCCATCTCAATGGTAAGAAAACAAAGAACATGGCTGAGAAAATTCAGTTTTGCAGGGAGTAAGGCTACACTTTAAACGGCTCATATTTTTGCTTTCTTTTGTTTTGGAGGTGAAATCCTAAAGCAGGGGTCTTCAAACTTGGTCCTTTTATGACTTGTGGACTTCAACTCCCAGAATTCCTCAGCTAGCATGCCTGTCCTAAAACATATGGATTTCAACAAGCATAATTTGAGAATTTAACTTAAAAAGCTAATCAGGAGGAAGGCTGTGTTATTGCTTGTAACATTCTGCTATGTTTCAGATTATTCTTAAATATTTAAAATATTTAATATTCTTAAATCCCTCCCAAAAGTTTTAAGTCATAAAAATATTTTTAATTTCATTTAATTTTCAGATAATAATATTGAAAAAAATCATTTATTGGGTTGCAAATTTGGGGGGATTTTTTCCTCATCTGGTGCCCTCTAAATATGTGTAAGGACCCACCCCACTTTGCATCTTAAGAAGACAGAACTCTTGGAATAATTCTTCCAACAGGCATCCTTTATTAAGAGAAAATGGTTGCAGGCGTTCTAGACAGGACTTGGGGTCCAAGCTCTCCCATTCAAGGTTTTAAGGGGATCCCCAGTAGCCCCACCCAATCACCCCCCTCTTCCAGCGACAGTCTCAGGCATTACACTCCCACCCCCTTTTCCTCACTGCCGGCTGGATGGAGACTTCAGAGAAAACTACATGAAAGCCCCATTCTTATGGTTAGTCCTTTTGGTGATACACACATCCAGTTCCTTTCTTCAGAGAAAACTACATGAAAGGTAATAGCCCCATTGTTATGGTTAGTTCTTTTGGCGATACACACATCCAGTTCCTTTGAAGTGTACCGAAGGAAGTGAGGGCCATAAAGCCCCTTTGTTCACCCCTTCCCTTCATCGTATGACAGAATCCATAGAAGGCAGAAATGGGTTTTTTTATAATTGATAACTAGAGATGAAATATAATTGGATTCTGACAATATGCTAGACTTTAATTTCCAACATATATAGGCTACGATGACTAGACATTATGGAAGCCAAACATATTTGGAGAGCCACAATTTCCAATATCACAACTGATTTCTTAATATTCAATATTAGTCAAAAAACAATAGTCTGCATGATATGGATTTTAATAGCAAATATATTTCTTGCCTTGAGAGAGAGATAGAGAGAGGGAGGGAGGGAGGGAGGGAGGGAGAATAATGAAGGAATGTTCAACTTCTCTTATATAGTTTGAGTAATAGTTGTCTGAAGTCTGATTGCAGTATTAGTGGCAACTTTTAATGATATATGAATGGATGTTATTGGATGTTCCTCTCTTTACTGTCAGCAAAGTAAGAACTGGAAATTTAATGCCATCATAATGATGAGATGACCAAAACAGGTAAAAAAAAATCCCACAACAGATACAAGCATAATATCTGGGTGGAGTTTTCAAACCAAACTGCTGTTTGAACTACATAAAACCACATTGGTTTTATGACTTTGATGATATGGTGAATTGAATTGACCCCATTGTGTATTTCCACTGTCCCCCTAGGAATATCTAAGCACCACACTTGCAGCTCTGCGTTCTAATCACATCCTTGCATTGAAGGTTTGTGAGAAAGAAATGGTTTGACCTTTGCCAGTCCTGTTGCAAAAACAACAAAAAAGGATATTGCATACCCTGAACAATACCAAACATTTTGTAACATGTCTGTGGATAATCAGGGAGGTCATATTGTCAAAATGGACATCTAAATCCAAGCCTTATAGACATACCTCCTTACCGAGGCTTTCGCTATAGACAAATGAGCCATTCTCTGCATTGTAACCAGCAATTTCTGATAATACCAGTAGGAATTTCAGGTCATCAGTCTAGAACAGCTGCTCCCAACTTTTGTTTTGTGGCCTTACAGCATAACTAGAATTTTCTAGATCACCCTGTAAGTTGGAAATGCAAACGGTCAATGCAGGGTATCAAAATAAAAGTTAACTTATGTTAATTTTGGTTTTTGATTTTATTTGATTTGATTTTCTCACCTGAATTTACATAAGATTGTGAGGAAGAATGGCAAAAAAATTGAAATTTAAATGAGAATTCCAGAAAATGATCAGTTGTGGCTATCTTCTGAGACTTTGATGTTTTATTTTGATATCTCCATGAGGGACCAACAACCACCTCAACTGTCCTGATTTCCTCCAAACTTTTTTATGGCATGAATTCAGTATTTTTGTACAAAGTAGAGGATCTCCTGTCACACATCAGCCTTTCAGCACTGCTGTTTTTAAATTTTCTTACAAATAGCTTCTCAAAATTTTCCTTTCCAAGTAATGGCAGGCTTGTGAAATTGAGTACCAAACACAAAATGGGAAAGTTTTTAAGGTTATCTTCTCACCAACAAAGTTTTACTTCACGTCTTTAGAAAATAAATATGCAGATATTCATATTTTTAAATGACAAATAAATAAATCTCTGGACAGAATCTCTTTTTATTGGAAACAATATAATCAAGCAAAGATTGAGACATAATGACAGTAAGAAGATCTTGGTGCAGTTTACCAACTAACCTCAGCAGCACCACAACTTGTGCTTAAATTTAGTGCCTTAACCAGATTACATGTAACACATAATCATGCAAACTCCAATTTGGCTTATTCACTTCATTTTATGAACTCCAAGGATCATGGCAATTTTGTTTCTGTTATTCACTTGTGAATACCACTCTGGCCTTGGATCTGCTTCTAATTGTGACCTTCTCAATCCAAAATTGCCATTCCAATATATTATCACAACATGTTCTCTATTTTTAACCGGACTGCAGGGTGCAATATTGTGAAGACATTTCAGTTTGCAACAAGACTGGAACTTGACTTGTCCTAAAGAGCAAGTGACTTTAGACATGAGTAGAAATGTGTACTCTTTAGTGTCTACAGCTGTTGTCATGGGAGACCTGCAGGCACACCTCTAAGCCACAAAATGATATTTGCAGGAATAGACTTGAGCCGTGACAAGATTTGATTCTTCTTGCATTTATATTGGTGAAAACAGGGTAACTTTCATTGTAGAAATGAAATCTTAATGTGAATAATCAGTAGTATTATTGTAGTAGTAAGTATTTTCGGGAACACCAGATGATTTTTTTGGATGTCTTTGGATTGCTGAAAAGAGTAGAAAATCATGAAGTGGCTACTCCAGTAGTTCTTATCAAGTCTAGCAAGAGAAAAACTGAAATAATTTATTTAGCTGGGTTTTCAAGGGAAAAAAAGCTTATAGGAACATTTTAAAAAGTCAGTTAACAAATAATTAACCTGCAGGGTATTAAATTTCACCCAGTCAAATAATTCCATCTCGTCTATGAACACTTAAAACCAGTCTTGGCAGCTTAATCTTCCAAAGAGCTGGAGAGAAATAACAGCTGAAAAAGCAAATCTCTCCATCACAGAACTCATTGCCAGGGCCTGGAAGCACTGAACACAGTGGTGGGATTCAAATATGTGAACAACTGGTTCTCTGTGTGGATGCCGCTTCTGGAAGTCCATTCTGGGCCTGGGCAACACAAAATTAGCCACCAGTTCCGCTGAAGTGGTGCGAACTGGCTGAATCCCACCACTGACTGAACACATATCTGAAATACTGGGTACAATGGCCAAAATGCATCAATTGTTTTCTTCCTGGCCAATAGAAAAGGAGTTTATGATGTAATGCAATTTTGCCAGCTTTTGTAAGAGCTCATGAACTACTAGCTCATTCTGGAAGAAGTGGGTGGAGACTTTGAATTTTTAAAAGAATAAATGTGGATCCAGTTAATGCGACTGCATCCTACCAGAATCTTTGGTAACTTTTGACTCATTAGTAGAGTGGATTAATTGTGTTATATAGGCAATAGGCCGTATGTGAATTTCATTTTATGTAACCTTTCAGGATCTGCTCCAAAAGTAATCTCTTCTGTGGGTTAAAGTTTGAACCTTTGCTGAAAAGAGGTGCTTTGCATTGTCTTTCATTTCCTCCTCAGCTGCTAAAAAGAGGTTCATTCTCAGAGATTAAACAAAAACATTTTTATATATATTCTGAGTGAATTATTGTATTTAAAGGATTGCTATAGGGATTAGATCGTTCATGGAATTGATTGAGGGTTGAGGAATTATACTTGAACCCTTTCCATGTTCTTTGCACTGATTCTGCCTATTTTATTTTTTTATGTTAAATTCCATATGCTGGCACTTGGAGCTTACCATCCAAGGCTCCTGTTGCTTGGATCAATATCATAAAAACATATTGACTGCTAAGAAAAAGAAGCATAGCTCATGAAAGAAAGCTCCAAAACTGTTAAGAAAGACATCTTTGTTAATAAGCAAAGAAAATATTCTCTGAGTTTGTTTGCTTGCGGACATTCATTACCCAACTAGGTAACACCATCAGTCTGAATAAGGGTAGAGTTTGTACTCACTCACATTGCTGTTATCTAGTTGGGTAACAAAACATCTACAAACAACTAAGCTTAAAGAGCAGCAAGAACTATGTAGTTCAATCTGAGTTACAGATGTTCTCTTCCAAAGAGAAGTGTATATAATTAAAATAGGATTAGGACAGATAATGTGGCCAGATACTTCTTAAGTGTTCTTGCTAGACTGAGAAAGAATTAAGGAATCTATGTTGTACTGCAGTGTAACTTGGCTGAATGTACTGGTGAATTCATTATAAATTTTCCAAATTATATGAGTAGAAATTAGAATACTCTAAAGCAGGGATGTCCAACCTTGGCTACTTTAAGACTTGTGGAATTCATCTCCCAGAACTCCCTAGCCAGCCATGTCTGTTCCATGCTGGCTGGGGAGTTCTGGGAGATGAATTCCACAAGTCTTCAAGTAGCCAAGGTTGGACATCCCTGCTCTAAATTGTGAAGAGTGAAGTTAAAATAATTTATAGCTGCTTCAGCAACATTCATGTTGTGGAAGTAAAATGGAAAATAGAAACAGATTGGCTCAGAGGCTTGCTACAAGGTGCCCAATGACAATGCTTTTTCCATTACCCCTTCTTTGATATTGATGAACTCAAACTTGCTTTTATTCCTTCCTTTGGTTATTTTATTTTTTCCCATTTCCATTTTCTTCCCTGGCTGCTCTGTTTGACTTTTGATGCCCTACTGACATCTTTTGCCTTGTGACCTTTGGCCTTTCCCTGTGACCTTCTGGCTCGGTCTTCAGCTGTTGCCTCTTCTCAATTCAGTGCGACTGGCTCCGCCCCCAGTCATAAAGAGACGCACCTTCCAGGTATCCTTCTCCTTTTCCTCCTACTCCTGGTCTGTTCATTTCCGAAACTAGTAATTAATCAGCTTCCTGTCTTCCCTAGGAGAGGGTTTCATTAAAACTAGAAAAAGCAAAGATTCAGTCATGTCCCCCATTTCACAGGATTGACAGATCAAGTTTTAATGCATTTGCATGCTTAGTTTAGCAGCTAAGCATGAACACGTTTGGTGGTTACCGGACTTGAAGGTATTGTTAGACTATATAAGATCTTAGAAGAAAGAATATAATGCATTTAGAAAAAGGTTTAATTTGATTTTATTGGAACTGATCTGTTTTACAGCACAAACTACTAAACAAAGGTAGTTCACTGTCCATAGTTCAGTCAGTTATACAAAGTATATTTGATCAGCTTTTAAGATCAACATTCTGGAGAGATAGGAAAATGGGAAGAACACAACTACTGCTACTATATATGCTTGGAGATGCAAATACATAGCCTAAAATAACCATGGCTTTCCAGTGATTGTTCAATAGATGTTTAGAGCTGTATGTCCTATTAATTATTCAAATAACTATTCCAGACAAGTGTCCTTGCATTCAGTCCTTAGTTCTAATTTAGTGGGAACAAAATTGCAGCCTTAAACTATTTATTGTGGGGAACGTTACTCTAATAGGATAGCGGATAACACAATTATTTCATAAAAGTATAAACAAATTTCATACTTGCCCATATCTACTGGACCATCACTGACTTTAGAGACAATTGTATGAATAGCAGAATTGAGTCTTGCAGAGATTTCATATGTGGACATCTAACAAGTCATGTACCGTCTCAGCTGCCCAGCAATAGCATCCTTCAGTAGATAGAAGTCTCCATAGCAGAATGCTCTTCATCCTCATCTTAGAGGATAATGTTCTACGTGCTTTGGTAGATGTAGGTTCAACTCAGCCAGAGGGCTTGTATAAGCAAGATGCCCATTCATGCAAAGCCTCTTGTTACAGTGACATTATGATATGCTTATGGATAACGATGGTCTGGACTGGCCTTCCAGGATGCATCTGGAATCCCACTGGATGGAGAAATAAATCTAAACACCATCCTCACTAGATGTCATAGGCTACTTTTTTAGCCGTTGATCGGAGCTATATTAAAAATTGTTTGGCTCCATTGCATGTGAATTTAATATGCTGTTAGGCTTCATTGAAGATGGCCTCATGTTAACATTTTGCCATGGCATAAAATACCGCATGATCAAAAGATGGAATTCAAAGGGCACAGTAGGAGTATCGCCTCTTAGTTTCCCAAGTAGATTTTGCCATTATGATGCTTCAAATGCATACCTACAAAAAAATTCATTCTCCTTCTCTTCTCTTCACTTTTGATCCTCTGGAAGGATCCTTTCCTCTTCAAAAAGAACAATCCATGTGATGTGGATTTTAGCATTAGATACAGCAAAAATCCAAATAAAGTTATAACACTTTATTGGATGGTGTTTAATATTTGCACTTGGTTTCCTATCCATCCTATTGTAATGGAAGCTTTTAAAAAATGTGGGAATGCACCATCAGCCCTATCCACAGTTACTCTTTGCCTGTGTTTTGGAAACCCCCTTCAGAGACTTTCTAACAAGACCTTGCTTTGCTTTACCTGTGTTCCTTGGTTTAGGTTGTTATTTGTGCCCCCATGTTATTTAGCTGTGTTTATAGTAATGTTATTCTCAATGAACCTCAGGGTGAACAAGGACAGGCAGGCATCCAAGGGCCTCCAGGGCTACCTGGGCCCCCAGGACCACCCGGGACTCCAGGACCACCTGGTCAAACTGGCCCAGCTGTAAGTGTCTTTCATGTTTATCTGGATCTCCCCCTCTCCAAGAACCTCTGAATTACCTTTTACCTCTGTGTCTGACTAGTTTCTGAGGTTGCATCAAAGCCTTTGATATCATCTGGAGGTTTTTAAGAAGAGATTGGACAACCATTTGTCTGATCGGGTCTCCTGTTTGAGCAGGAGGTTGGACTAGAAGACCTCCAAAGCACCTTCCAACTCTGTTATACTGTTATGCTGTTATTCTGCTGTGAAATGACTGCATAAGACTGCCAATTTCCTTGCTCCTATCTATTGAAAGGACCAGGGTGAGGTAATTACTCTCTGATTTGAACTCATTTCACTCCCAAGCCAACTGTTAAGAAACTCTTCAAATCTCTTTGATGGTCTGCTCAGATTTACAGAACCTGTGGTATCTCAGAAAGACTTGTTTTTCTGTTCCCATAGGGAAAAACCGGAGAACCTGGCAAGGATGGAAAGGTAGCCATTTAATCTTTTTTCTTGCATTTGTTTGCATAAAAATTATTTTCTCAGAGCCTGAGAAGAATATGGGATGCATGTTGAATTTCAGGGGTTGCATGGAGTAATAGATGAATTCCACTGCAAAGTTTATTCATCAGACAAAAATCATATTTCTCCTAGGATGACGTTTCTGGACTCATTTTAGTCCTGGTTATATTGCATAACTGAGGGTTCGACTGGCAGTGAATGGAAGGAGACTCAGCCATTCCATGCAAGAGCAAAGATTTTTAATTAATTTTGCTTTAATTGTGAAATAAGATCCCATCATAAATTTTCATATTTCATAATTGTCTAGCTGCTTATGGATGGCAAGGAGAGATGAATAATTAATGTGCTATTTCATAGAAAGCTCTTATAAAAAAATTCTCTGACTGTATTTTTAAAGTTAGCTTTTAAGTAAAATGCCACACATTTGGAGTTAAACAAAATTCAGTGAAAGTTTCAGTTTCAATTCAGTTTCACAATTCAGTGAAAGACATCATATTGAAGATCCCAGCTCCTAGAATTTACAGGCAGGATTGGAAAAACTGGCTGAAATTGTGGAATCTCCACCAGTCAGTATTAGCCATACTGATGTAGGAGATGACCAGGCAGAACCTGAGGGTGGGATCAAACATATCATCAGCTTGGAATTGCTATGCTCCTACCAGAAACTTAAGTCCACCCACCCATCCACCCACCCCTGTGAATTCTGCTTTGACTATTAGTATACCAGGTTTTTATATACAGGTAACATGAAATAAACTTGCAGTCCTTTTGAACTCTATTCTGGCTCCTGGTTTCTTGCATCTGACAACTGCACTATAGATAGTCCTTGACTTACAACAGTTCATTTAGTGATTGTTCAAAGTTGCAATGGCACTGAAAAAAGCAACTTATGACGTTTTTCATACTTACAACCAGCATCCCCTTGGTCATGTGATCAAAATTTGGATGCTTGGCAACCGACTTATATTTAGGACTATTGTATGTCCTGGAATCACACAATCAGCTTTTGCCACCTTCTGACAAGCAAAGTCAATGGGGAAGCCAGATTCACTTAACATCCATGTTACTAGCTGAACAACTGCAATAAGTCACTGGATAATTGTGGCAAGAAAGGTTGTAAAATGGGGCAAAACTCACAACAAATATCTCACTTAGCAACGTACATTTTGGGCTCAATTGTGGTCATAAGTCAAGGACTACCTGTAATAAACCAGGGCTCTGATGCAACCTGAGGCAGTTTACTATCTTCTATGTTCCAATCTGAAAAGTACAGGGAGGAAAATGATAGAGGAACAGCAAAGAAATCCCACGGCTGGAGTGCATAATTACAAAGGGTATAGGGATTGCTAAAGAATACAGATTCAAATGCATCCTTGAAATCTGACCAAGTAGATTCAAATCCATCTCTCCATTGAAAAGCATTTCATTAAACTTCATACAACCAATGCAAACCATAGTGACGTGTAAGTAGAACTAAAGGAAGGGCAGATCTTATCCCACAGCTAAGGTGCTTTTCCCATTTTTGCTACTTTAATGATCTCATGTTCCTCTATCTTCAGGGTTTGCCAGGAGTTCCTGGACCAAAGGTGAGTAAAATACCTTGAAATAAATATCAGATCTTAGCAGAGTCTTCTGAAATTTCAGTGCTTTGTACATGAAAATTGCAATAGATAAAACATGGCTAGAAATCCAGTTGCCAAGACAAGATCAGATCTAATTGTAAAGTGCTTCTCAGCTGAGCAAGGAAAATGTTTGCAATTAAAAAAAAAAGAATTATTTTTTAAAAGAATCCAGTTCTAAAATTAACCAGCTGCAAGAACATTCCCTATGTCTTAGACTTTAATTTTCCTAATTCCCAAACATATGATCTTAGAAACTGGGCTGTGTATTATTTGTATACTGGATCCAGTTCTTAATGATATTTAATTGTGTGAAATGAATTGACTAAGACACATTTTGAAAAACATAACTGACTTTCAATATTCAAACATGTGGGGAGAAGTTTAATAAGATACTAGGTAGCGAGCTTACACAGAAGTCTTTTGTTAGGACACAGAGAAATTGGCAATCAAAATCTAAGTATTTTTTGTTTGCTTGTTTCCATATATTTCTCCTTCTGCTACATGACACCATCTTTCCCATCTAAGGACAATTTTTCTTAGCAACCAAATTCATGTGGATCTTAGAGGGTAAAATGGCCCTTAAGTATAGATATCGTAATTATTTTCTTAAGACATGAATACTCTCCAGTGGTCTAATTCTCAGCTAATTCAGTATCTTATTCAGAATCTTGATTTGTGTTCATTTTCTTTTTAAAAAAATGTTTTGGTTTGAGTCTCCAGGTAGCTCAATTCACTCAATTTTTTTTCTTCTGTTCGCTTGAATTTATAGGGTGACCCTGGACTTCAAGGATACCATGGAAGGAAGGTATGAACAATATAAAAATTGAATTAGAAAGTAGGCATATTTAAATTCATTAAAGTGATCCAGAGCCATCTCGGAATATGATACACCATTCTTATGCATAGATATCTAAGCATTTTCCTAACCATGGTATTTACTTAATTTCTTACTGTGAGCATCTTTGACTAAGAGTGCCAGGGCCTAGAACTGTAGGAATTACAATTACAGGTAACATAATCCTACAAAGACTGATTTTATATCCCATTAAAAGCATTTGCACCCACAGTAAGTCAAGAAGCTCAGCTGCTTAATTCTTCTCAATTCTTTCATAACATATTGGTAGTTATTCTTCTGCTTCATTTACTATGATCAATTTTATTTTGATGGTTGACTTTTATTATACTGTAAGTTCAAGTGAATTTATCACATACTGTAGATTGTGGCAGGAGTTCATACTAAAGTCATGTTGCAATAATTCTGAAATCCAGCTATTAAATCTACTGTTCAGCACCTAGGGCTAAATTCTAAAATTTTATGATGAGTGTTGTTTTAAGGGGGGAAATTTAATTGCAGTAATAATGGCACAGAACTCTGAAAACTAGTCTATACTATATTGCTATTCTACACTTATAGAGTGTAGAATAATTTAATCTGGAGACTGTTGTTATCAAGACTCTCTCTTTTGAGTTAACACCCTGTTGTTATTTTACAGATATAAATATGAGATTCATACTATAGGACTGGGCTGCATACATCTGTATGACCATTAGAGATAGAGAAAATTCTAGGGTCATATAGATTTTGTAGCCTGTATTTGGTAGTCTAGAAACTAATCAAAATATGACAAAGGGTGGATTTCTGTAAAGTGTAAAGCCAGCATTACGTCCACTAAAATTCATTTGATGGAGATCATATATTAAATAAACATTTATTAGTAGTATATCAAGCTCCTGAGATGTACTTCTAATTAAATATGATTCAGGAACTTGAATTTCTAAACAAATAAAGATTGGCATGAAGTTGCACACAACAGCAATTATAAACCACAGATTTTATCTACTGAGAATATCATATTAGTCAAATTGTGCTACTAAATCATGCTACTATAGCAGGGTGAAAGGTACCTGTCAGACCCACTAGTAAACCAAATCAGGAAATCAGTTCCACAGGAACATTAAAACTTCTTATTTTGAGATGGGCTATAATAAGAGATGGTCAGAATCTTACAAATCTGATTGCCCTGCACCTGCTCCTCTTCTTGCAGTCCAGGGCATTAGGAAGATGTCTTTCTGAGCAATATTAACTTGTTTCACAGGACGTAATAAGTGTTTCAGTTCCTTTTGCCTAGTTAATAATTCTTGCTTATGTCCATCTTTCATACTCCCTGCAGTAACTCTGAGAATAATTCTGATTATAAATCTGTTTTAAGCATCTAAACAATATGTTTGTTCAATCCCTGCTCAATGAAAGCTTTGCAGTGTAGGATCTCCAAGAGAGTGGGCATTCATTTTTCAACAGAAGTGAATATCTGTAGTTCTGGATCGAACTCTGGAATCCTTGGTCCTTTCTGAGCAAGTTTGTTTGATTGTAGGTGTTTTATTACCCAACTAGGTTACCTCATTGTACCTAGTTTTGTAATGAAACATCTGCAAAGAAACAACCATAGTTAGAAAGCAGCAAGGATTCCATATTCACTTCTCCTTAAATGGTTCTGGAAAAGAAGAATCTCCCAATGCAGACTTTTAGGAAGTTATTGATATGTTAATTGCACAAAATTGTCCTAGCATTATATGCTGATATAACGATCTCAGACTATCAGAGAGGGATCAACTTGATCTAATATAACTGAGGAGAAGAACAGAACAGAACAGAGTAGAGTAGAGTAGAGTAGAGTAGAGTAGAATGGAATGGAATAGAATAGAATAGAATAGAATAGAATAGAATAGAATAGAATAGAATAGAATAGAATAGAATAGAATAGAATAGAATAGAATGGGACATTGGAGATCTTCTAGTCCAGCCCCCTGCTCAAGCAGGAGATCCTATACCTTGTCAGTCAGATGATTGTCCAGTCTCTTCTTAAAAATCTCCAGTGATAGAGTGCCCACAATTTCTGGAGGCAAGCTGTTCCACTGGTTAATTGTCCTGACTGTTGGGAAGTTTCTCCTTAATTCCAGGTTGCTTCTGTCTTTGATCAGTTTCCAACCATTTGGTGTTTGGAGAATAATTTGATTCCCTCTTCTTTGTGCAGCCCCTCAAATACTGGAATACGGCTAATCATGTCACCCCTGTTTCTTCTTTTTTTTAAGACTAAAGAGACAAATTCATTTCAGGCAGTGAAAGGATAGAATGCTAATAAAAGAGAGCAATTCAATAGATAATTGTATAAACAGGAATTAATATTCTTAGCAGTCTGCAGTTATGCATATTGCGTAAGTTTGTATACATTATTTGGCTAAAATATTAACACTTGGCAGACTTCTCTTGAAATCTGCATAAATCAAAGAGCTGGCCTTCTGCAAAGAGGTGAAAATCATAGTCTCTGTGGCCCAGATCCATCTTTTCACATCTGTGTGCACAATTTATGGCCTCTTTTCCAATGACAATGATGTTTTCTTCATTAGCTGACTATGCAATACTTAATGGCTTTACAGCTCTCAGGAGAATTAAGCAAGTCACTGATCTGCGGTTGTGTGGGTGTGCATCAGTGAAAGAGCTGTCTTCTTACAATATAGGAAGCACTTCACAGGTCTGAATTTGTAATCAGTAGAAGAAAATTTTTATTTTGACCTATAAGAAGAAAATCCTAGGATCTTTCTTATTGTATTACATTAGATTTATATGCCACTTTTCATTCAGAATCTCAAGGCAGCAAACACAATGGTTTCTCCTTCCTTTCCCTCCCACAACAACAACCCTGTGAGGGCTGAGATAGAGTGACTGGCTCACCCAATGAGCTTTTGTGAAGGAGAATCTCCCCTTTCCAGGGACTTCAATACCTTCACCACTATTTACATTGGCTCTGTATTGTTGAGATAAAAGAATGCTTGGAAGGCTAGAGCAGATGCCTCCTTGAGATAGATATTTTTTTTCACCATTGAATTTAATTTTGTTAGCTAGGTTCAAATCTGTTGAGATCCTTCTGGATTTTGAATCTATCTTCTGAAGTATTGGCTATTTCTGCCAGCTTGGTGTCATCTGCAGATTTGATGAATTCCCCTTCTGTTCCCTCATGTAAATCGTTTATGAAGGTGTTGAAGATTACTGAATCGAAGGCAGTGGGGTATTCCACTACATATTTTCCTCCATGTAGATGTAGTTCCATCGAGGGCTACATATTGAGTCATTCAGTTACGAATCCATGTGGTGGTGATGCTGCCTAACGCACTTTTTTTCTATCTTATCAAGAAGTAGATTGTGGTCTACTTTATCAAATGACTTACTGAAGTTCAAGTAAATTATGTCCATAGCATTTCTCTGGTCACTTTAGTCACTTTGTCCACAAAAAATGCAATAAGATTTGATTGGCATGATCTGTTTTTGACAAACCCATGTTGACTTCTGATTACACTACTTATATTGGCTTTCTATTATTGAGAGAAAAGAATGATTGGAAGGTTGGATCTTCACTGAGATGGAGGTTCTTTCAGAACAGGGAAGGGAAAGTTACTTTGGGAAGGACGACTTCCCAATGTCAAATGCAAACGTATCTCTTCCAGTGCTCTATTGTGTGCATCGTTCCGAAACCAGAAGGTAACTTTGGTTTAAAAGAGTTTTATAAGGAACATATAAAACCTACTCAACCAAGACCATTTCCTCCCTGCTGTGTTTTGCATTAACATGTTCACACAAAGGGGGGGGGGGAGAGACTAATGCTTCTTGTGCAAGATTACAGCTTAACCTGAAGATTCTGACAAGTATTCATTGCTTTGAAAAGGAGGGATCCATAACCAGTCTGGCGACTGACAGCGTATCTTGACTATGCTTTTCTAAACATTTTTTAAATTCTTCTTCATTCTCCCATCCCCTAAAAATGTAGGTGTAGTCTCCTAGGCAGGAAAAATTCTTCACTATGTTTTTTTTTGGGGGGGGGGTCTTATCCTAAAGCATGCATTTTGTAAAGGTTCGCTCTATATATCTATTATTATTGTTGTTGCTGCTGTTGTTGTTTGTTGCACAGTCAGCCAGGTGTTTAAACTGGATTTAGCAATTTTATCTACCTGCTGAGCCCTTTTCAAGAACCTGTGGTAGGCAGATGTTGTTTGATGGTGTTAAGCGTATTGTCACAGGTTATAAGCTGTTCCAAAGTAAATCTGCCTTTTGCAATTGACTGATGGTGATTTTGTCAATGCTGATGATGTTCAAGTGGTGCTCCAGTTGTTTTGGGATTGCAACCAAAGCGCCTACTACTATTGGGACTATCTTTGTTTTCTTTTGCCACAGTCATTCTATTTCTATTTGCAGGCCTTTGTATTTTGTGATGTTCTCTTGTTTTTCTTTTTTTATTTTGCTGTCTCCAAGTACTGCCACGTATATTATCCAGACTTTTTTGTCTTTCTTATAGACCAGGGGTGTCAAACTCGCAACATCACATGACATATTGTGACATATCGTGACTTTTTTTGCCATTGCTGACAATGGAGTGGGCACGGTTTCGCTATGATGCATCCAGTCTGCGGGCTGGCAGTTTGACACCCCTGTTATAGACAATTATTAAGTCTGGGATAATATATGGCAGATGATAATGATGATGATGATTATGTTATTATTATTGTTGTTGTTGTTGTTACATTGTCTTGCATCTTTTGTTTAGGGTGAAGTGGGTGAGACAGGCCTACCAGGAACACCTGGACTTCCAGGATCTGCTGGCCCTAAGGTAATTATAATATTGCACTAACAAATATTCATCTTCTGAACTGAAAAGAGAATCATTTTGGCATGTAAAATAGAATGGTCTCGTGATGGGGCCATATATTGCAAGGGAAGAAAAGAATCCAGGTAGGCACTTCCAATATAAGAAGCAGCCCTGTATGGATAGAGTATCTTCACGTCAGGTAGAATCTCTGTTCATCAGGATCATCCCTTGTCCGCAGACACCCTAGGCAAGTGTTTCTCAACCTTGTAACTTTAAGATATATGGACTTCAACTCCCAGAATTTCACAGCCATCAGGGCTGGCTATGGAATTCTGGGAGTTGAAGTTCACATATCTTAAAGCTACAAGGTTGAGAAACAATGCTCTAGATCAGGGGTCTTCAAACCTGGCCCTTTTATGACTTGGGGATGACAACTCCCAGAATTCCTCAGCCAGCGTGCCTGGCTGAGGAATTCTGGCAGTTCAAGTCCACAAGTCATAAAAAGGCCAAGTTTGAAGACCCCTGCTCTAGATATTTAAGCCAAGACATGCTTAGGATTATTTTACAACCTGGCTGCATGTATAATTGGCAGGATATATAATGAAGGTATATGTCAATCTCTGAAGAAGGGGTGTTTATATTATCTTTCTAAAAACACCTCTCTCTATATATGCAGATCTCCAGTGTCAAAAATAGCCACAGAAAGGTTTTTTTAGCCGATAATATTGTCACTAGATACACTATGTAAGTGATAGCAAAACTATTTCTTCCTTTGTATCTATAGAAATACTATCACTTTCTGATGCTTCATAAGGAATGAATAACCCGATCCTTTGTGTTCCTTTTGTACAAATTCTGTTCTGTCCAATGTCTTCTGTAGCCTGTGATGCTCAAAAAAAATTCCTTTTTGCTTTTCCTAGGATATAATTTTTAAGATTTGCCCTTGCATTCAAATGACAAGAGGCATTCCAAAATATAAAGAAAAGGAATTAATTAATTAATTAATTGGAATTAATCTTCATATTAGACAAGGAAGTGTAAATTATTTGTTTTTATTTATTCTTTTTATTTATTTTATTATTTCTATAGCCACCCAACTCTACCATTGAATAAATAGTGTAAAATATTTCAGATTGTTTAAAAAATGTGGGCCAAATGAAATTTTCCACTTCTTTATTTCATATATATGTACTATTATTATAATTTATGTAAAGTAAGGCTATGGAGGCTCCAAAATTGACTCACAAGTGCTGTTGATCTCATGGAAGCAACACTTTTCTGATATTCATTGCAGCAGCCTACTTTTTTCAACTTTCACATGAAACTGAAATAAAAGATGCTTCTTGTTGCTTTTATTTAGATTCGTTAGATTTAATCCCATCTTTCATTTAGGAACTCAAGAGATCATACATGATGCTTTCTTCTTCTTCTTCTTCTTCTTCTTCTTCTTCTTCTTCTTCTTCTTCTTCTTCTTCTTCTTCTTCTTCTTCTTCTTCTCCTCCTCCTCCTCCTCCTCCTCCTCCTCCTCCTCCTCCTCCTCCTTTCTCTCTTCTCCTCCTCTTCCTCCTCTTTCTCCTTCTTCCCCACCCCCAAAAAGCAACCATATATAATAGGTGAGATTGAGGGAAAGAACATCTATCCTTGGGAGCATCTGTGGCTGAGCAGGACCACCACCTGAGTCTTTCTGACACCAAACAACATCTTAGTCAAGATACCACACTGGCCATCTGCATGGATAGCCACATTAATTTCAAAAGGCAGCAAATGACTCAGTGGCTTGTGATATATCTGGTTCGCTCTGATGACATTTCCAAAAAAAAAAAAGTCTGTTCCCAATCTTTTCATAGAATTATAGAATCATAAGGCTGGAAGGGACCTTGGAGGGCTTCTAGTTCAACCTCCTACCCATCCCAGACAAATGGTTGTCCAATCTTTTCCTGAAAACCTCCAGCAATGGAGTAACCACAAATCTGGCAGACAAGCTGCTCCATCCATTAATTATTCATTCTCAATGTCAGGAAATTCCTCCTTATTTCCAGGTTAGATCTCTCTTTAATGAGCTTCCACTCATTGCTTCTTGTCCTGCCCTTTGATGCTTTGGAGCAGGGGTCTTCAAGCTTGGCAACTTTAAGACTTGTGGACTTCAACTCCCAGAATTCCTCAGCCAGCCCTGGAGAATAAATCAACCCCCTCTGTTCTTTGACAGCCCTTCAAGGATTGGAAGTCAGCTATCATGTCATCCCTAATCCTTTTCTTCAACCGGCTAGTTCAACATCCTGAGTTTCAAGAATAAACCTCTTTCACTCTGCACCCATTTGATGTGGCAGCTGAGTTGGTCTGTTTTCCTCTTTATTCCTCCATCTCTGTTTCTGAATGTTTTGTTTCTGCTTTTCCCCTTGCATAGGGGAGAAAGGCAGACAATAGCCTGAAGGTAGGCATGGAAATACTTTGAGGTCAACTTGACACAGGACACTTTGTTACTCAAAATAACCCATTGTTATGAAAACCACAGCCCTAGACAGACTTATTTAGTGGCAAAGACATCTGTCTTGTGTTGCCATTCAATTAATCACAAGCAGACATCCCATGTCTTATTTCCACCATGTACAAAGGCCTACTCAGTGAAAACTACCTTGAAGGGCTCCTTGGAATTTGACTCTTGCCAAAGGCCTCTACTTTGACCACTCAAATTGGCTGATGATTTCTTGTTTTCCTGCACCTTGAGGGAATGGATTGAGCGGTTTTTTCCCCCAAAAAATCTGGCTAGCTGACACACATCAAATCTATCTGGGGTCAAGAGGTCCTGACGCTGAGGTTTGGCATGCTCCTTTCTCTTCTTTTACTACTTAGGATTCTTTGAAAAGCTAACCTGATTTAATGCCCATATGTTATTTATTCAACTGAAATCTATATTGAGCCCATGCAATTTAAATATATTACTGTCCTTTTAAAAAAAGCATCTTACCATTTTGGCTAACTTTCACAAAAGGTAAAGCAAAAATTGCCTGGCCAGAGTTAAAATGCCTGGTTCTCATATATCATAAATGCAAATGTGCGCGTTTTGATCTAAAAATGGAAATGGATGCTTTTTATTTTATTTCCCTGCTCCCATCAGGATCTGCTTAGATCAACATTAGTTATATGATACACATATTGCAGTAAAAGTCAGCAATAATTGATCCAAAACAGTCTTCCTTGATTTATCGCCTCATTTTCATGAGCAATCAAAACATGTATAGTCAGTTACTAATACAGTCTTCTCCAAATTGATGTCCTCCAGATGTTCTGGACAATAAATCCCATAATCCTTAACAAGCAGGGCTGGGAATTGTAGTTTAACATTTTACCAGGCCACCAGATTTGACAAGGCAATATTAGTAAGGAAGAAAGTCCACCATATGCAACATTCAGAGCAACTTAGTAGGAAATTTGAATTTTACACGTCAATTACTTTCTAAGGAATGAAAGAGTAACTGCCTTCATTCTAAAACTGGAGAGCAAATATACAGATTTGTAAAGGAAATAGTAGGTAGTTGGACTGTACAAAGCTTTGAAGGGTGTTCTGCTCTGAGTGGAGCACCTCTTTGAAGCTCCTCCATGAAGCAATGCAGCACAGGCCTTCTAAAGAACAAAGGAAAGCTGTCCCAATGCTTGTTTTACATCATTCCATTCACATCTTTTTTGTGATATGGTGACCAAAATTGGCTGCAGTATTCCAGGTGTGGTCTTACTAGGACTTTATAAAGCGGTACTAATACTTCATGTGATCTTGATTCTATGCCTCTGTTTATGCAACCCAGGATTGTATTAGCTTTTTTGGCTGCTGCTGCACACTGCTGGCTCGTAGTCAAGTGATTGTCCACTAGGACTCCAAAGTCCCTCTCACAGTTATTGTTTTTAAGCCAGGTCTCACACAATCTATAATTGTTCCTTTGGTTTTTCCTGCCCAAGTATAAGGCTTTGCTTTTCTCCACTCAGTAAGACAGTTAGCATAAGCCTCAACAGCTTGAAGAGCCATGAAAGTAAAGCTTCATGAAGACCTGCTTGGGTGATCAAGCATGCTAAATTTCTCTGTTGATTTCATTAGTAAACATCTTTTCTCCAGTCAAGATTTCCAGGCATGTTTGTTGCCTTGTGGGAAAAGGGGGCTGTGATGGAGGGCATAGCAGATAAGCAATGATAACTATATGATAAGGACCATCCACATGCTGCCACTGCTGATGGACAACAGAACTCCTGTTTTCTTTCCCCAGTAAAGAAGCATATCACATCAGACTTCTATATAAAACAATACAATAGCTACTCAACTGAAGATAAGTAACTGTAAAAAAAACAAAAACAAATGGAGTTCAGTAGTACTGCCTTTATCTGAAATTTTGTGTATTATACTGTTGAGACAAGATATCAGTGGTCATCAAGAAGTTAAAGAGACGTTTATGGACATCTTCAAAGATTCCAACCAATTATAAATGATGAAAGACTGAATATAAGGGCTTGGAATGGTGTGACAAGGCGATGCAGTGATTTGCATAAGGAATGAAACAAGAAGAAAAAGAGAAAACATTACACTTACAATAATTTTCAATTTTTTAAAAAACAATGAATTGTTTTAATTTGCTAATGAAGGATGTGACTTCTGTAGATCAGCTAGATGCTGCCTGCTGTCCAACAGCCAAATTCCAGTCATTTATAGGTTTTCCTTGGCCCCTTATTTTTATGCAAATAATTTGGCAGATTGTGTCACAATGTCCGCTTCGTCAGAAAAATCGCAATGATTTCGCAAGGATGGATTCCTTGTGTTTTTTTCCCCCTAAATTCTCTTCTATTAATTGCATCCAACGTGATCCATCTCCTTAAAATTCAACAATGCTGTCTTCACTGAATGGATGGGAATCTATTTTTTTTTGTCCAGAATTTTGCTTCAATGTTTTGGAGATTGTTGTTCCTGCTGATTTGGAGGGTGGATTGCTTCAGGAGTAGATTATTAAACCCACCAAACATTACATTTGATGGCATGGTTTAAGATCCTTTTAGATATTTTCAAATGCCACCTACCTTAACCTATGTTTGATGCAGCTCCAGGACTCTTTCACAAACATTTTGATAGAAGAAAAGAAAGAAGGGCCAATCCATTCAACATATTTTAGTGTTGATTTCCATATGAACGTGCAAGTTGCCTATTATTTTCCATGAGCAGCTGAACAAAAGACATGCAACTTATCTACTACAGGTTTCTGGAGAATTTGACTCTATAAGCCCAGCTAATTTGGTAAATTTGAAGACATACAGCTTCTTAATGCAGACTTTACAGTGAGCTAGCAATCAGAAGGTACCACATGTAACATAGTAGAAAAGTGTCCCAACCCCCATAAAAGATTTAAGTTTAAAAAGGATGCCAACAGGAGATGTTGTGCTCTTGGGCAAATTCTGAACTTTCAAATTAAGTCTTCTACTGCCCTCTGGCGGTTTAGCAGAAGACATTATCTGTCCATGTCATATTTCAAATTTGCAATTGATTTATGTAGTTTCATCTTTGGGTAATGACCTTTGTTCATGTTGCTACTTGTTGCAAATATAAACACTTTGCTTCTTTGTTTTGCAACGGCAGTTTTGTTCTTCCTAACTGCTGCTCTTAATCTTTATGATTGCCATTCATCTGATTTGCCCCAATTGCTTTTGATTGTAGTGTTGTCACTACCACCTAGCTCTCTTGTGTTTATTGATGACCCTATAACACTATCCCTGAGTGTGGCAGTTGTGTGTAAACAAAATCATGTGTGGCCACTAAATTAAAAATGCAAATGAAATTAGGCATGATTAAGGCTAAAAATAATAATGCTGGTCATTATTGCACTAAACTCAGAATGAAGGGGTTTTTTCCATTTTTATCTCAAATCTGGTTGTAAAAATATAAGCAATTTATTATTATTCCCATAGTTAAAATACAGAACAGCCTAGCCAAAAAGCCCTATACTCCTGTCCCTTGGATTTTTCAGCTAGGGGAAGGACTAACTTATTTTGAAGACATGTGGACTTCAACTCCCAGAATTCCCCTGGATGAGGAGTTCTGGGAGTTGAAGTCCACACATTTTCAAGCTGCCAAGATTGAAAAACACTGCTAGCAGTAAATGATACTGTGCAGTTGAGGAGGGAATTGGCACTGGGATATCATTTCTGTCAGTTCCCGCTTCATATATGTTGCCAAGTTCTACCCTAACAATGAAAAATATTAGGTGTTATTGACTTCCATCAACTTTAAATCGTTCCACACCAGTTTCCATATGTTGAGGTGTTTGCACTGAGTCATTCCCATAACACAACTGGGTCAATTTCCTTCATAAAGCTGTAAAGAAAAGGTGAGCTGGAAAATGCTGAATTTAAAGTAATCTTTTTATGGTTCAGAGTAGTTATGATTAAAGTATTACAGATTTTTCTCTGTTCTCTCAATTGTTCTTGGCGCTTTAAGATAAGTAGACTTCAACTCCCAGAATTCCCCAGGGCCTTTCCTTCCACTGAAGTCCTCCCTTCTTAAAGTTGCCAGGTTTGAAAAACACTGTGGTAAAGCCTTCCTGGATGTGACTTAATTTCCCTAACCAAGTGCCATTTCAGTAATATTATTTTTGTTCTGCATATAATATTATTCCAAAGATATGATTTATCTTCCATGTAATGTGGAATGCTTGTTTTAATAGCCCCCAAAGCAATATAGGTACTTTGAAAATAAAATAATATAACATTTGCTCTTTGCAAACTGTAGTCAATGTTGCAAGGGGCTAATTTCAGCCAATTGAATGCCATGCAAAAGGACCGGCAGTTCTCTGAGCCTCTTGCCATTACAATGCCTTTTTATTCTTGACTTTCAAAGCTTTTTAGAATCTTATGCAACAGTTTTCTTTTAATGATCACTAATTAACTCTGGGAACTTTACATTTTCTCCCCATTCTTCCTTGCTCTTTATCTTCTTTATTTTGTTTTCCTCTTCCAGGGGGAAAGGGGAATGCCAGGGCTGCCAGGAAAACAAGGAGTTCAGGTATTCTGCAAGGAATGGAGTGATTTATCCAGCTACTCTAATCCATACCTTTCAACTATTCTCCTACATTTTGCATATGACTCCAACCTGGTGTGTGTATATGTCTCTTTTATACATATATATGTTGCACCTGTTGCACAGAAAGAGTTGCACCATTCTGCGACTCTTTAAACCAGCTAGGTCTTCTCCCAAAACCATTGCAGTTAGAGCAGAGAGCAGAACAAAATGGAACATCAGGGCTGTCCAACCTTGGCAGTCCTTAAGATTTGTGAACTTCAACTCCCCAAATTCCCCAGCAAGCATGGAAAATTCTGGAAATTGAAGTCCACAAGTCTTAAAGTTGCCAAGGTTGAACAACCCTTTGCTACATAATCAAGTGCTATGTCTGTCACAGGACTAAATCCTCTGCATTACTTTTATGGAATCAGATCCAAATCACTGCAAATCATAAAGTTCAATTTAGCAGAGAAAGAACAAAGAAAAAATGTTGAACAAACGGCATGTTCATTTCTGCATTTCCATTGTAGAAATAAGGAAAAGAAAATTTACATATTTTCTTATACTGTATGCATTGAAATCACTATGTAATTCATTAATGTGACCACAAAACAGTCATCAAGAGATTTGTTGGGCTATTATATATTATTACATTGTAGAAGTGAACAACATTTGATGCAAGTTCTAATATTTTATTAGTTTTCAGAGATAAGAATTGCATTGAAGTTTGTGCTTTGATTTAAATCCCTGTTTGGCTTAGGTTTAACTATGTATATATCAGGCACTCAAGAAATGCACATTTTCTAAAACATTCAAATTGGAAAAAAAATTAAATTTATCTATTTGACAAAGGACTGACATGCCATTTCTTCAATTAAAACTATCATCCAAAATTTGTTTTCTGTCTAGCATCCTCTTCATCCTTCTAGCCCATAGGTACTAACCCTTACTTACATCTGATTCATTTCTTACTATTTCTTTCATCTGTTTATGACACAGAAGCCCTGATTTCCATCTCTGTCCTTGTGTTTTTTAGCTTTGTCCCTGATTTCTGTTTCAGAAAGTTGAGAGGTATGATCCTTCTCCCCTCTTCTTCTATCTCCATCTGCCTGTTTCATTCCTCTTATGGTTTGCAAGCTCTTCTCAATTATCTTCTGATTGGGCTCTTCAAGAAGCCATATCTTTGTTGTTCATCTTTTGCATGAAAGCCTCCAGACATGTTATCCCAGTTCTAACCATAATCGTCTTACCTATTCCTATTTTCTCCTTATACCTACTCTTGTTATTCTTACTGAATAGCCTGACACAGGGCTTTTCAAATTTAGCAACTTTAAGATGTACGGACTTCAATTCCCAGAATTCCTCATTCACCATGTTAGCTGGGGAATTCTGGGAGTTAAAGCCCACAAATCTTAATACTTCCAAGTTTGAAGATCACTGGCCTAACAGATACTAACCATATCACTAATTTGCAGAATATGCAGCTCTTTCACCAACATAGCCATAAAGAATTTTGCACTTCTGTATGCCCTCATTTTATCTCATCTATTTGGCTTTCTTAGTTGTTTTTGCTTACTATTTAGTATCATTTCCAGGAAGATTTTTTAATTCATGAGGCTGATTTCCTATTTTTCTACTTTCTTCTCTTGAAGCTGTTTCCCCCTGGGAGATGCAGTCAATTGTGACTGGGGAGATGCAGTCAATTGTGACTGCCTGAAGTGGGCAGGAGATTTGCCCCAAAGATGAATAAAATAATCAGTTTTAGCATTGCTTCTCATGTTGAGAAACATACCTAAGAGCAGCAGAAAAGAACCTGCTCATATATGATTCATTTCCTTGCCATGTCCTTTGTAAGCACTTTCCAAATAGATTGAATTATTTTATTCTAAATATTCAGAGTTGTCCTCTGGCCCTGATATATAATATATATATATATATATATATATATATATATATATATATATATATATATATATATATATATATATATATATCATTATCATTTAGTTTTTGATGTATCATTACATCCAGCAGAGGTTTGATTGCATGGCTGTGCCCATGATCATGACTTTTGAGAGCTTTCCCCTCCCCATTGACTTCCCTGAATGGATTAGATAGATATGTGGTACTATTAAGTAGTGCAATTGCTGCCATTACAATAGGTAGTATGACATAAAAGGAAGAGCTACGTATTTTTACAGATGCTTTAGCTCAGGATTGTCCAAGCATGGCAATTTTAATACTTTGCACTTCAACTACCAGAATTCTCCATTTAGCCATGCTGGCTGGGGAATTCTGGGAGTTGAAGTCCACAGGTCTTAAAGTTACCAAGGTTGGACACCCCTGCTTTAATACTGATGAAGATTCTATTCCATAAGAATCCTGCTTAGAACTGGGTTTGACAATGTTCTTGCCAGGATAGTCCCCAAGAGTTTCTTCTGGTATATGAGCACCTATATAAGTTTGTTTAATAGCAGGCTGTAGCATTTTTATATGGAAAAAGAGAAAGGGAAATTGGTTCTGTTTTTTTCTGTATCCAACTCGTTAAATGTGACTTGAGGGGGCATTGGCAAAAATGCCCCTCAGATCTACAACAATATTATAAAGGAATAGTAAGATTGGGTGCCCCATATACTCCTCATGACTTCCATACACAAATCTAAATATTAATCCAAACTCACCTATCAACTTTTTTATTCTTCCAGGTTTCATTTTATTTTCTAAAAGGTTGTTGATCCAGTTATATCTGGGTAAAATTTTGTGTTAGTGAATTTCTCTGTGTGAGATTTATTGGAATTTTTAAATAGATGTAAATAGAAACTGAAAGAAATCTGAAATGGTCTTGGGCACAAAGTTTTTGACACAAAAAGTCAATTACTCAGGAAGAAAAGAGCCATCCCTTTTTCTCAGTATTTTTTTCTTTTTCTTTTTCCTAATGTAGGGTGAACCCGGGAATCCAGGAGCAAAGGTACTGCACTTAAAAAAATTAATAATAATCTGTGCTAAATTTATTCAGCCATATTTTATTTTAGTCTCTTAAGTAGATCTGGTATTATAATAACCAATATGTGAATAACTGATTAAAAATATGCTGGATGTCAAATATGTTGGCTATCAAATGGGGTAGTTGGCTTCTTCTGTTTGCTGTGGAGTAGGAGTCTCCAAACTTGGCGACTTTAAGAGTTGTGGACCAACTCCCAGAATTCTGGAAGTTCACAAGTCTTAAAGTAACTAGGCTTGGAGACCCCTACTATGGAGAGAAAAAAGGAGAGATTTATTTCCAAACTAAACTTACTACAACCTTGTTCACTATTCATACATGTTGTTCCACGCTGGAATCTTTAGTGCCAGGAAGCACTATTAACTTACCATAGAATCTTCCTTAGAGGAATAAGAGTGATTGTCATGTGGTGATTCATTTTTGAATCAAGAAATCCACAGTTCATTCATTGGCCTTACAATCTGAGCCAAACCACTATCTCTTAGCTCAGGAGTCTTCAAACTTGGCAATTTTAAGACTTATGGACTTTAGCTCCCAGAATTTCTCAGCCAGGCTGAGGAATTCTAGGAATTGAAGTCCACAAGTCTTAAAGTTGCCAAGTTTGAAGAGCCCTATCTTAGTTCTTCTCTTCCTCTCCAATGTACATTAGAGAGATACTAACAGTAGCCATCATGTGACTTGCTCACACTACTTCAAAGCATTATGCAAATATTATTGTTGTTGCTATGCTTATCACTAGTTTTTAAAGCATATTTTTATATTGGTGCTCTTATTATTTATATCAGTAGGATGCTTAGGTGGAGTGTTGGGTAGAAAGACATATATGCACATATACCCATCATATAAAAGGGAAAGCAACCTTAAGTGAAATAGAGAAAGGGAATATGTTGCCTGGTACAAAATGAATAAAAATTTATCACGTGAGAAGTGGGAATTGGGGTGGTCTTAGAATTGCCTTTCATTATTCCTACATAAAACCTATATTATTGTGTGTCCTTTTTTTTCTTACAAAAAAATTAAAAAGGGAGAACGTGGAATTTCTGGGAAGATGGGCCCCCCAGGTTTGCCTGGAAAAAGGGGGTACAGGGTAGGAAAAGATACAAAGCTTGGATTTTGTTTGCCTGCATTGTCCTTTTCAACAACCCACAATTCTGATCCGAGTGCTGTGAGCTAAATTTTCCAAACTGGAAAGACATTTCCATTGCTTACACGGCTGAAATGTAACTCAAAAGTCAAGGCCAACAAAACTATGTTATTTTTGATCAATTTGGTTTTAATTGAAAGTATGAAATAAACATCTCAGCATGCCAAAAGCTTAATAGCAGTGTTATGATGTAGCATGGTTTTTGCATGGATTTAGACCCTTCTGTGTTCTGTGTTCTTTTATTCTGGGAAGGAAAAATTATAAGATCTTTCCACAAGAATGTGTGCCAGATTGATTCATTCTGGGATGGAATACCAAATACCAAGTTTTGTTACTCTCCTTAAGATTTCAAATGTTTTATTTATGCACATTAAAAAATCACTTCCAATTATATATGATAAGGTAATCCAGAAGCATGTTTTTCCAAATCTTCAGGAACTCCTAGAAACAAGAGGACGGCCTTTAGTGACCAAATAATATCCTCTGTGCAATGAAAAACTAAATGTCTAGGCCCTTTCCCTCTGCACCCCAGAAATTAAATTATTTTCTAGTAAGTAGACCTAGGAAAGGGATGAGGCATTCATATGAGCTCAGTGAATGATTTTTGTCAGATAATGGCAGTGCCTTGATTTTAGTATCTAGTTATTAATCACTACTCTCCAGTGTTAATCTATTATGTTGTGAAGATGTTAATGTACTTTTCCTCAACCTTATTAAGAAATGATAATGAACTGGTATGTTACACTAATTGAAAGAAAATATGTAAAATACATTAAAAATGGATGGGAGGAAAAAAAGCTTCTAATATTCACCCAAGAGTAACTTGGGTGAAACGTTGGTCTAAGGCAGGGGTCTTCAAACTTGGCCCTTTTATGACTTGTGGACTTCAACTCCCAGAATTGCTCAGCTAGGCATGCTGGCTGAGGAATTCTGGGAGTTGAAGTCCACAAGTCATAAAAGGGCCAAGTTTAAAGATCCCTGGTCTAAGGATGCAATATTAGGAGCCTCTCAAATATTGTGGGAGAATCATTTCTAAAGAGCTGATGCTGTTATGTAGAAATTCGAACCATGAATGATTTTGAGATAATCCCAAACATTTGTGCCACTTATAGTGGGACTGACAACTTTAGTCATCATGTAAATATATGCATTACAACAATTTAAAATTGAAACTAGCTTGTCTCTGACCAGGAAAGGCTAAGATAGGTATAAGGCCTTTAGTAACAATGATGACAATTGGAGAACCTCTAAGCTCCAGATCTGTTCCTTCAGAACTACTATAGCCCCAATGGAAACAGGCAGTCTGTCAGAATCCAATTATATTTCATCTTTAAATTATCAAATATAGAAACTCCCAATTCTGCCTTTTCTGGATTCTGCCATAAGAGGGAGAGAAGGGGGAGAACAAAGGGGCTTTATGGCCCTCACTTCCTTCTTTACACTTCAAAGAGCGGAATGCTGAATGTGTGTCTATTGTAACCTCGAAGCGTTAGCATACCAAAGGAGGGTAGTTGCCTTTCATGTAGTTATCTGAAGTCCCCATCCAGACGGAAGAAAGAAGAAAGGGGGCGGAATTGTGATACTTGAAACTATCACTGGAAGGGGGGTTGATTGGGTGGGACTACTGGGGAACCCCTTAAAACCTTGAATGGGAGAGCTTGAACCCCAAGTCCTGTCTAGCATGCCTGCAACCATTTTCTCTTAATAAAGGATTCCTGTTGGAAGAATTATTCCAAGAGTTCTGTCTTCTTAAGATGCAAAGTGGGGTGGGTCCTTACATTAGACAGGACTTGCAAAATTAATCCACCTGGAAGGGAGACCCTTGCCGGGGGATTTTGCAAAAAATTTACCATGTCAGACAATGGAGAAAGAGAGGGGGAAAACTCCCTGGAAAGAGAGCCGCTGACCCAGTTGGAACCTTGCCAGATGTTGGGATCTGAGAGGTCAGATTCCTCGGGAGAAGAAGTGGTGGAGACACAGGACCACAAGCCTCGCTGGTCGATGAACGTTGGAAAGAAAAGTGAGTGGAGAAAGGAATCAAGAAAGGTGACCCTGAGACAGGGGACCAAGCAACCAGAATGGAAGCAGGAGATGGAGAAATCCCTGCACGCAAGTGAAGAGGGAGGAAGCTGGGTACCGTACTCAGACTGGATCCTAGAGAAAGCTATTGACCTGATGAAGAGAACTCTCAGCTCCCTAGGAGAGGAGAATACTGAGCCCTACGGCCGCCCCAGTTCCTGGAGCCACAAAGGGAGAGACACCGAGGGGGACGTGGAACCTGCAACCCCAGGGACATCTACTGATCCAGGAGCCCCCACCCCCTACCGGACCACAGATGGCAATCTGGACAGAAGACACTACCACCCACAACGGAGGCACCGATCCATTCCAAGACGTCCACCGTTGGAGGTGAAATTCAAAGGGGAGCCAACACGCTTGGGGTTTTTCCTAACCCAAGTACTCAGCTACATGGAGGAATATGGGCAGGACATTCCCAGCGACAAAGCCCGCATCCGGATCGTGCAATCTGCCCTGGATGGACCAGCTGCGGATTGGGTAGTGAACTTGCATGACTCCAATGCCCCAGAACTCAGTAACTTCAACCGTTTCATGTCCTCTTTGAGAAGACGATTTGAAGACCCCCTGGCTGATCGCAAAGCCCGTGAAAGAATAACAACGATGAGGCAAGGCAAACGCCCAGTGGCCGAGTATACACAAGAATTCCGGGCCATTGCCAGCAAACTGAATTGGCCAGAAGACATCCTCCTTGGCCATTTCAAAGACGGACTAAACTATGATCTATATGATGCTTGCCTGCCCCGAGGGGACCCACATCGACTTGAGGAATGGTACGTCTTGGCAGAGGAAGCAGAGATCGACATATTGAAGAGGCACCGCCGAAGAAAACAATGGAGCCGCCCCCCGCCTGAGCTGACACACCAACCGGTGAAATCATCGGATACAGCCAAGAAGCAAATAGGGTGTTTCAAGTGCGGAAGAGAAGGGCATCGAGCTGTAGAATGCCGCTCAAAGGCCCCCAGCACAACCCAGACAGATTCCCGATCAACAAACCCAGAGGGTATTCAGCTAAGCCAAAAGAAACAGCCATGAAAATGATGGAAATTGCAGAAACCCCCACCTCTGCTCACCAAGGGGAAAGAACTCCAGCCTACACCACAGGGACGGTGGATGCCTCAGATGACAGCTCGGAGGGCGAACCCCTGGTAAGTGGATGCATCACACCCATCTTCAAAACAGTGACTATATTAATCCCCCCCATGCCCGAAGCTGTGAAGGTGAAAGCCTTAATAGACTCTGGCTGCACCCGCTGCCTCATTAGCCCAACACTAGTGGGGAATCTGGGCATCCCATCCAGGAGACTGGAACAACCAATCTCATTTGGCCAGCTAGATGGATCCATAGCAGGGGGGGTGCCAGCTACCCTAGCCACTCTGCCAATACACCTCTCCCTGGGCAACCATGAAGAGGACTTAACGTTTGTGGTGACCCCAGGTATGGAATGCCCAATGATTCTAGGGATGGAATGGTTGAAAAAATGGAACCCCTGGGTAAATTGGAGGACGACAGAAATCAAATTCCCGAAGGGGGACCCTATGGACTTAAAACCCCAAGGGAGGCTACCAGAATCAAGAATAGAAAAAGCATCCATAGGAGAGGAAAAAAGATTAACAGAAATACCAGAGGAATATAGGGACCTTGCTGAAGTCTTCAGTGAGGAGAGGGCGAATGAGCTTCCCCCCCACCGACCCACAGACTGTACCATTGAATTCAAGCCTGGGGCAAAACTCCCGAAGCCCAGATTATACTCCATGAGCCCAAAGGAGAAGGAGGAAATGGAAAGATTTATAAAAAAAAACCTGGAGAGAGGTTTCATTGAGCCAGCCAAGCCTAAAGTGGCTGCCCCGGTCCTTTTTAGAGAGAAGAAGGATGGCTCTTTACGTTTATGCGTGGATTATAGGGCCCTGAATACAATCAGTGAAAGCAACCTATACCCGCTGCCCCTCATGAAAGACATGCTGTCACACCTATCGAAAGGGAAAATTTTTTCTAAACTAGACCTAAGGGAAGCTTACTATCGCGTGAGAATCAAGGAAGGGGACGAATGGAAGACTGCATTTAACTGCCCCATGGGGTGCTATCAATTCAAAGTCTTGCCATTTGGATTACAAGGGGGCCCTGCAGTCTTTATGCAATTAATCAATGACATTCTAAGGGAGCACCTATTTAAGGGGGTCCTTGTTTACTTGGACGACATTCTTATCTTTACTGAAACAAAAGAAGAACACGTCAAACTTGTCAGAGCGGTTTTAAAGAAGCTGCGAGCCGCTCACCTATATGCCAAACTCTCAAAATGCGAATTCCACCAGGAAAGGATAGACTACCTAGGCTATCGCATATCCCCACAGGGCATTGAAATGGACCCAGAGAAGGTCAAAGCAGTACTAAATTGGGCACCACCCCGCACAAGAAAGCAACTACAAAGTTTCCTGGGCTTTGCAAATTTTTACCGCCAATTCATCCCCTCATTTGCACAGATAGCCTTGCCCCTCACTAACTTACTAAAAACGAAGGGAACATCCTCAGTAAAACCTAGCCAGCCACTAACATGGACAATGGAGTGCCAAGCAGCGTTTGAGAGACTAAAGAGACTTTTTTCTGCCGAACCAGTACTAAGGCACCCAGACATGGACAAGCCCTTCATAATACAGGCAGATGCAAGTGATGTGGCAGTGGGGGCTGGGCTATTACAAGAAAATGATGATGCAGTATTGCAACCCTGTGCATATACATCCAAGAAACTCACGGAAACAGAACAGCGCTGGCCCGTATGGGAGAAGGAGGCTTATGGGATACGTTGGGCATTACTCACGTGGCGACAGTTCCTGGAAGGCAACAAAATCCCCTTCCAGGTGTGGACTGATCACAAAAATTTAGAAGCCCTGAAAACTTCCAGGAAACTCAATCCCAAACAAGCCCGCTGGTCCCAGCATTTTCACCAATTCCAATTTAAGCTCAAACATTTACCAGGAAGAAAGAACTTCCTGGCAGATGCTCTATCTCGCATGCCCCAATATAACAGCGCACGAACCACAGACTCTAGACCAATAATGGCAGAGTCACAACTGGCAGCACCAGTAACCACAAGAACCCAAGCCAAAATAAAACCACAACTGGACAGCCAAACTGGGATTGAATTCAGAAAAAGTTTGGAAACAGATGAATGGTTCCAGAAAAACAAACATGTGTGCACAATGAGAGACGGATTGCCTTGGGTAGGGGAAAAGTTATATATACCAACAACTCAAAGACTAACTTTCATGCAACTTTGCCATGACACAAAATCAGCAGGGCATTTTGGATTTGTAAAAACTTTACACTTAATTAAACGGCAATTTTGGTGGCCATCAATAAAAAAGGACATAGAAAGTTATGTTGCCAGCTGCCCAACCTGTGCATCAGCAAAGAGGTTGCAAGGGAAATCGCCAGGGCTGTTACAACCAGTGGCAAGTCCCTCAGCCCCCTGGAGGGAAATAGCCATGGATTTTATAGTGGAATTGCCTGAAAGCAATGGGAATACTGTTATCTGGACAGTCACGGACCTATTTTCCAAACAGGTGCACTTTATCCCTTGCCAAAAAATTCCCACTGCAAAGGCCTTAGCAAAACTTTTCATCCAGCACATTTACAGATTGCACGGGGCACCCCAACGCATCATCTCTGATAGGGGAGTGCAATTTACGTCTGCATTTTGGAAGGAATTTTTATCCCTCTTAGGGACCACTCAGGGATTGACATCTAGCCACCACCCTCAAGGAGATGGACAAGCGGAACGCTGCCAGTCGGTACTTGAGCAATATTTGAGATGTTTTTTAAATTTCCAACAGAGTGATTGGACGGACTTACTTCCTTTTGCAGAAGTTGCCTACAATAATGCAGTCCACTCCAGCACAGGCTACACTCCTTTTCAAATAGCCAACGGTCAAAGTTTCAACCCTATGCCAGAGTTAACCCCAAAAGAACCAACGATCCCTTCACTGAAAGAATGGATGGAAAACCTACAAAACACCTGGCCAATAGTCAGAAAATCACTAGATGAAGCTAGGCGGGCATACAAAGCACAAGCCGATAAAAAAAGGGTTGAGCCTACACCATTCATTATAGGAGAAATGGTGTACTTATCTACAAAATACCTAAAGTCCCTACAGCCCTGTAAAAAACTTGGACCAAAATATATAGGACCTTTTCCAATTAAAAGAATCATAAATCCAGTAACAGTAGAATTAGAATTACCCAAAAACCTCAGGCAAATACACCCAATTTTTCATTGCAGCTTGCTGAAAAGAGAGCATCAGTCACATCTACGGCCAAAAATCCCCCCACCACCACCTCCACTCATGGTGGAGGGTGAACAACACTTCGAAATAAAGGAAATCCTTGATTCTAGGAGATATCATGGGGCAACTCAGTACCTAGTTGCCTGGAAACACCTACCTCCCTCACAAAATGAGTGGGTCCATAAACGTCATGTCAGAGCCCCGAAGCTATTGAAGAAGTTTCACACAGAGTATCCTAACAAGCCTGACTAAATTTTATACTTGTGTTTTCTTTCAGGTGGATCTCTCTTATTGTTAAGAGGGGCCGGATGTCAGAATCCAATTATATTTCATCTTTAAATTATCAAATATAGAAACTCCCAATTCTGCCTTCTCTGGATTCTGCCATAAGAGGGAGAGAAGGGGGAGAACAAAGGGGCTTTATGGCCCTCACTTCCTTCTTTACACTTCAAAGAGCGGAATGCTGAATGTGTGTCTATTGTAACCTCGAAGCGTTAGCATACCAAAGGAGGGTAGTTGCCTTTCATGTAGTTATCTGAAGTCCCCATCCAGACGGAAGAAAGAAGAAAGGGGGCGGAATTGTGATACTTGAAACTATCACTGGAAGGGGGGTTGATTGGGTGGGACTACTGGGGAACCCCTTAAAACCTTGAATGGAAGAGCTTGAACCCCAAGTCCTGTCTAGCATGCCTGCAACCATTTTCTCTTAATAAAGGATTCCTGTTGGAAGAATTATTCCAAGAGTTCTGTCTTCTTAAGATGCAAAGTGGGGTGGGTCCTTACACAGTCAGCATTTTCCATATTTACTCATGAAAAGGTCTCCAAATTATCAGGGCTCAGGCTAGATGTAATCCTAATTCTAATACTCAAATGTTGATCACGTGACCGTGGGAAGGCTCCAACAGTTGTAAGTGTGATGACTAGTTGTAAGTCACTTTTGTTAGTGCTCCCATAACTTCAAACACTAACTTACCAAATGGCTGTAAGTGGAGAACTACCTGTATGTAATCTGCATCATTTCTGCAATGACATCATGTTGAATGGGACATCAACTTCCTCCCCTCCCACCACAGATGCCCAGGCTTTCCGGGCAAAAAGAGAATAGTTTGGGTGAGACATCCAGGTTGGATTTTGAAAATCTGGACCTTCTTCTGGATGAAAGCTTGTAAGAGGCATAAGTAAACTATAAAGAGGATGCCATATTATGTCATTTTTTTCAATCCCCATTACAAGATCAAATAAATTATAGCATCCAGTATATGATCTTACTGGTATTTCTTCAGCAGGGCGAGAAAGGGAAACCTGGTGATCCAGGACCTTCTGGAACCACAGGGCAAAAGGTCTGTTTTGTTATCTAAATGGGAAACAGAACAGTGACATATTTTGTTTTATTGCAAGCTCAAAAGCATATGAATTGCTGATTTCCTCTGGGCATCACATATATAAAAATTGGACCTGTAATGAGTGAGACTGAATTTACTACAGATTGAAGACTCCATGTTTAAACTATAAATACAATCCTACTTTATGTGTATTTTCTCCCATTCTCTTCTCTCTGTCTCTCTCTGTCTGGTCTCTGTCTCTGTCTCTCTCTGTCTCTGTGTCTCTGTTTCTCTGCCTATCTCCGTCTCTCTTTCTCCATCTGTCTCTCTGTCTCTGTCTCTGTGTGTGTGTGTGTGTCTCTGTCTCTTCTCTCTCTGTCTGCCTCTGTCTCTCTATCTGCCTCTTTTTCTCTCTGTCTCTGTCTCTCTCTGTGTACGTCTCTGTCTCTGTCTGTCCCTCTCAGTCTGCCTCTGTCTCTCTCAGTCTGCCTCTGTCTCTCTCTGTCTGTCTATATATTATGTATATAATTTGTGGGTTTGTGTGTGTTTCATTTAAAAATCCAGCAAGAAAAAAAAGCCAGTTTCCAAGCAGCACCATTCAAAAGTCTCCCATATCCAATCCCCTGAAGATGCTTAATTTTTACAAAACTGTTTCCCCACCATCAACGTTTCCCGTTATATTAATCTTGGGAAGGTTCTTTTGAAATATCCAATGTAGCCCTCTTTTGTATATTATGGGGTTGTTTTGGTTAATCACAGGACAGGTACTCCAACAATTGAGTCTGGCTTGAACATCTTTGATGTTAATGATCCATTAAGTAAGGTCACCTTTCTCAAGTTGTTACCAACTTGAAACAGGTAATCCTCGACTTACAACCATTTGTTACTGACCATTCAAAGTTACAACAGCATGAAAAAAGTAACTTACAATCGTTTTTTGCAGTTATGATCGGTTCAGCAACTCCATGGTCATGTGATCAAAATTTGGACACTTGGCAACTGGCGTGTGTATTTATGATGGTTGCAATGTCCCAGGGTCATGTGATCACATTTTGTGACCTTCTGACAAGCAGAGGCAATGGGGAAGCCTGATTCTCTTAACAGCTGTGTTACTAACTTCATAACTGCAGTAATTGGCTTAACAATTGTGGCCAGAAAGGTCACAAAATCTGACAAAACTCCCTTAACAGCTGTCTTATGGGGTTCAATTGTGGTCATAAGTTGAAAATTAACTGCTTTCTCCAAATGTGTTGAGACTTCCAGAGTTCCCAGAGTTGCAATTCCATCATTTCTGCGAGCAACAGACTGCCTTTGCATATAGAAAATAGGATTCAATAATATTAATCATTGCTCATTTTATTAAATTATCTTAAGGGTGAAAAAGGAGATTCTAGCAATGCTCTTGGAGGAAGCAAAGGAGAACCAGGCTCTCCAGGACCCCCAGGATTGCCAGGGCCTCCAGGACCAAAGGTGATACATGTAATGAAAAAATGTTCAGAAGTGGGCTATAAATGACTATTCAATACTGTATATTGGATGTATACAGTAGTTTACATAGTGCATTGGATAGTTTTTTCTATTGAAAGAGAGACTGAGAGAGAGAGATTTTCATCAAATAGTACTTGCCAAACAAATAGAAAACCACTCTTTAGTTTCTTCAAGGTATAAAATTCCCTACCTCTCTTATTCTGCTTGCTTCACTTCTTCACCCCTCAGAGCAGGGGTCTCCAACCTTGGCAACTTTAAGACTTGTGGACTTCAACTCCCAGAATTCCTCAGCCAGCAATGCCAAGGTTGGAGACCTCTGCCTCAAAGCACAGAATGGGACAACTTGTCGTGGCCAACTTGCTGCAATCAACTCATCATGGCCAACTTGCCATAGGACAACTTGCCACGGGACAATTCAACAATTCTATTTAATTATTTAAAATAATTAAAAAATATTTTAATTTTTATCATTCATTCTGTCCCTCCTTTGTCATCCTTTCTTTAATGATTCCATTCCATTGTTCCTTTGATATTAGTGTAATTCTTGTCCCACAGCGAGTTGTCCAGTAGTGAGTTGGTTTGGCAAGTTGTCCCACAATGAGTTGGTTGTGATGAGTTGGCTGTGGCAAGTTGCCACAGCAATTTGTCCTAGACCCCCCCCCCCGAGGAAGTGTCTTCCAAGTGTGTAGATACACAACCAGGAGAACAGCTAAGGGGAACAGAACCATTGTGAGTGAATATCTTCAGCCAATGAGTTGCTCAGGGGAATAAATGCCACCCCCTTGTAGTCAGTGAATTAATGAGTCCATCAGCTAATATGAAACACACACACATACACACACACACACACACACACACACATACAAAAGTTCTACAGTAACATACAGTTCATGTTCATACGGACTTACATGATGATATACTGGATTAATGTGGAAAGAGACTTAAGGCAGTTCCATGCCAAATGTTTCCATCCCACAATATCTGAAAAATACATTTATAAACTGACCTGCAATCATCTTCCCTAATTCTAAGCTCAGAACATAGCATGTAGAGCACGAGTGTCAAACTTGCCGCGTCACGTGACATGTCGCGACGTATCGTGACTTTTTTTGCATTGCCGGAGCTGGGGTAGGCGCGGCATCCATATGATACAACCAGCCCATGGGCCGGCAGTTTGACACCCCTGATGTAGAGAGTCCATAGTCCAATCAGTGCTTTCCAATTGTCCCCCAAGTAGCCAATAGGAAAGTAGAAGGAACACAATCCAATCAATCTACCTGTCATGATAACATATGAATGCATTATATTTTAAAGCAACGTATCTGTAGTTAAAATCAGATCAGATTACAGTAATTCAATTATTATATAAATGTATATATCAATAATAAAAGTAAAATTAATATAAGTAGGCCTCCAGCAAGCAATGTCAGTTCCCACATGCTCCATTTTGCCAGGTATTGGATGCAAAATAGACAAAATTCTTATCTTGCTGAAAAGGGGTAACATTGAACTTTTTGTAATTTTTGGAAAATCTTTTCAACTTGAGATTACTTTACTTTTTTGTGTTAAAACATAGTTCTTCCATGCTGGCTCAGGAATTCTGGGAGTTGAAGTCCACAAATCATAAAGAGGCCACTGCTTACCACCTCTGCTCTATATAAACAGAAAATATTAAATTCTTCTAAATATTACCAAGGACTAAACTGCCATTCCTGTATTATATGTGCTGAATTCATTGTATCACAGTCTAAAAAAACCAGCCAAATGCACTTCGGCCAAGTAGGATTTATAAACCCAGCTGCTTTGTGCGTGACAAGAGTTTTGCAACTTTCCTCACAGAATAGGTTTCCATGGACACACATACTTTATTATTAGTATTAGTCCAGAACTCCAGTTCTAACCATGTATACTTTCTTTTAGGGCCTCAAGGGCGAACCAGGGAAGAGTGAAACGGTAGACTACAATGGTAATATCAATGAAGCTTTGCAGGTAAGGATGTAGCAGATATACTATAGATACCAGATTATCATGGTAATGCTTCTGTGAACCTTTTTATTAATTGTTGCAATTTGCTGTTGACTGATTGATTATATGCCGTCAAGTCATTTTGTACTCCTAGCCACCACATAGATATTCTCTATGGTGATGTGTGCTTACCTGTTGTTTGAGGTACCCACTGATGTACTCATTACCAATGTAAATGAGTCCATTCACCTTGCTGCTGGTTGTCCTCTTCTTCTAGTTGCTTTATCTTTTTCTCTTTCTTTTGTCTTCTCTTTCCTAAAGTCTTCTTCCTCTTTCCAATAACCCTTTTTCTCTTTCCTCTAGTCCTTTTCTCTTCCTATAATCCTTTCTTCCTCTTCTTCCTCTTTCTTATAGTCCTTTTCCTCTTTCCTCTTTGCTTATATACAGAAAAATTGAGGGTTACATACAAATTGTGCTATAGCATATGATTAGATCACATATTTCATTTATTCTATTTTATTCCATTTTTCTAGACACATAGATGAAGATGGTAGTGTCAAATCTATGGATCTATACTATTGTTATAGACTGATTGGCACCAGCTAATTGTATTAGATCTCGTATTATTCCAACGTAAAAGCTAATCCTCTGAAATAGGTATTGGAAGGCACAGATGGAAAGATACCTGTGCATTAAATGGCAGGTTGATTGTCTGGAAAAAAAATTATTACTTGAAATTATGTGAATCATATCTTACCTATTGCACTGTAGCATCAATGATAGACATAATATATAACACTTAACTGTTCTTCCATTCAGGAGATACGAACATTGGCTCTCATGGTGAGTTAATCTTCTTATTTATAAGTTGTGGTACTTAATAAAAAGTCAGTTAAATAGGAGAACAGGCCTAGAAATACAGACAAATGTATTATACAGGGGTCTTCAAACTCGGACCTTTTATGACTTGTGGACTTCAGCTCCCAGAATTCCTCAGCCAACTTTTGCTGTGTCCCTGCACAACAGATACAGTGCTGCTGACCTTAATAGGGACATTAAGGAGACAGGTAAAGGTATTTGTGATGATAACTCAAATAAGCAGGGGATCATAGTCTGAGGTGAAGAACTTGTTTTTGACAGGGATGTGTGAATCAGGTATTACATTCCAGTCATTCAAAAGAAACCAGCATGGCTGCATAAAGAACTCTCTGATAAATTGAAAGATAAAAAGGACAAGTATAAAAAGTGGAAAGAGGGGCACATAACTAAGGCAGAATATCAGCAAATAACCCGAGCCTGCAAAGATGAAGTGAGGAAAGCTAAGCCTCAAAATGAACTAAGGCTTGCGACCAAAGTCAAAAATAACAAAAAAAGCTTCTTTCAACATGTAAAAAACAAGAAAAAAGTTAAGGAAATGATTGGTCCATTAGTGGGAGAAAGTGGCAAGAAGGTGACAAGCAACAGGGAGAAAGCAGAACTATTTAACTCATTTTTTGCATCTGTCTTTACACAAAGGGAAAAAACAGACCAACCTATCAAAAATAGTGCCATAAAAAACAGAATAGAAACACAAGTGAAGATAGGCAAGAAAATAGTGAGCACATGTCCAGCCTAGATGAGTTCAAATCACCAGGACCAGATGGATTACACCCCAAGGTTCTCAAGGAACTGGCAAATGTGATCTCAGAACCACTGAAGTATATTTTTCAAAGATCCTGGAGCACTGGGGAACTACCAGAGGATTGGAAAAGAGCTGATGTAGTTCCCATCTTCAGAAAAGGGAAAAAATGAATCCAGGAAATTACAGATCTATCAGCCTGACCTCAATATCTGGGAAGATTCTGGAAAAGATAATCAAACAATGAATCAGCGAACACCTAGAGACAAACAAAGTCATTACTAAAAGCCAACATGGGTTTGTCAAAAACAGATCATGCCAGACAAATCGTATTACATTCTTTGACCAAGTGACAAAATTAATGGACCAGAGGAACGCTGTGGATATAATTTACTTGGACTTTACTAAGACATTTGATAAAGTCGATCACAACCTACTACTTGATAAGATAGAAAAATGTGAGTTAGACAGCATCACCACTACATGGATTCGTAGTTGGCTGACCGGCCATACTCAGCATGTGGTCCTCAATGGAACTGCATCTACATGGAGGGAAGTGTGTAGTGGTGTGTCCCGGGGCTCTGTTCTGGGCCCAGTGCTCTTCAACATCTTTATCAACGATTTGGACGAGGGGATAGATGGGGAACTCATCAAATTTGCAGACGACACCAAGCTGGCAGGAATAGCCAACACTCCAGAAGACAGGCTTAAGATACAGACTTGAACACTGGACAGACTTGAACACTGGGTGCTATCTAACAAAATGAAATTCAGTGGTGAAAAAAGTAAGGTTCTACATTTAGACAAGAAAAACCAAAGGTGCAGATAATATAGGTGGTACCTTGCTCAATAGTAGTAACTGTGAGAGGGATCTCAGAGTCCTATTGGACAATCACTTAAATATGAGTCAGCAGTGTGCTGCAACTGCCAAAAAAGCCAAAACAGTGCTAGGCTGCATTAACAGAGGGATAGAATCAAGATCACGTGAAGTATTAATACCACTTTACAATGCCTTGGTAAGGCCACACTTGGAATACTGCATCCAGTTTTGATCACCACGATGTAAACAAGATGTTGAGACTCTAGAAAGAATACAGAGAAGAGCAACAAAGATGATTAGGGGACTGGAGACTAAAACATATAAGGAACAGCTGCTGGAATTGGGTATGTCTAGTTTAATGAAGAGAAGGATGAGGGGGGACATGATAGCAGTGTTCCAATATCTCAGGGGCTGCCACAAAGAAGAGGGAGTCAAGCTATTCTCCAAAGCACTTGAAGGCAGGACAAGAAGCAACGGATGGAAACTAATCAAGGAGAGAATTAAGGAGAAACTTCCTGACAGTTAGAACAATTAACCAGTGGAACAACCTGCCTCCAGAAGCGGTGAATGGTCCAAAACTGGAAGTTTTTAAGAAGAGACTGGACAGCTATTTGTCTGAAATGGTATAGGGGGTTGGACTAGATGACACTCAAGGTCCCTTCCAATATTATTATTATTATTATTATTATTATTATTATTATTATTATTATTATTATTATATAGTTTGTGGGTGACGAGGAGGAAACGACAGGTCCTCTTTACAGTTCAGATGGCCATCTTCATATGCAAAGCTTTCTTCCATAATTCGTTAATACACTAGCCAATGAGAGCAGAGGAGGAAATCACATGTATATCCTGAATTTCCCCCCCCCCTCAATTTAGCACCTTATAGATAGGTTGGATGACAGTTTCCATAATTCCCAGCCAATCTGACCAACATTAGCACAGTGGAAATGTCAGGTTCTCTCTCCTGTATTTTACAGGTGTAGTCAATACTTAATTGGGACTGGTAGATAAATTAATTTTGGCATTCTATTCATTTGCCAGGATAATTAGGGTATTGAAGAGTGATCAATAGTCTAAGTCTGAAAGTCACTCAGTAAAATATCTTTTTTTTTTCATTGTACTTTGATTTTTTCCCCATTTGACATTTGTCTAAGCTAAAAAGCTTCAAAGAAATTGATTATACATTCACCACACATATAGATATGGATATGGATACGGATACGGATACACATACACATACACATACACATACACATATTATTCCAAATAACAATATTATTTAAAAAAAGAAAGGGAAATAAATAATTATATTTCTATACTGTCAAATAATGAGGGGTGGGTGTTTTTTTTTTTTTTTCCTATCAGGGGCCTCCTGGTCTTCCAGGTGTTGCAGGACCACCAGGAGAGCCTGGCCAGAAGGTAACTCCATTATTATTTCTTAACAGTCAGCGAAGATAAAGTCCTTTCCATCTCCTTCATTAAAATTAAATGAATATGATGAAAATTAAAAAGAAGCAGAGGAAGATACTGTTCTTCTCTGTCAGTACAAAAGGTGGATAATCATAACCTGGAGATGGATCCCCCTGTAAAATGCACTACAATGAAAACTCTATGAGAGCTTTTGTGGTGCAAATGGAATTGTCAACTTGCTAATAGGAGATTTCCCAATGCAGCAGATGTTTCTTTTTCGTCCTGCTGACCACCCATCTTCTTTTAATTTATTATTTATTTGTATGATTTATATAGCTGTCTATCTCACAGAAATCTGTGGATATCCTAAAAGATTAGACTGGATGATTGCAGTACACAACAGGGAAAGAAGAAGGGGATAAAATGTGTGTGCCTCATTTTCCTATCCAGCACAAATTTAGGTTACAGCTGACACAATTATATCCTGTTAACAATACAAATTCAAAAACAACTTAGAGACCCAAAGAACAAGCGTTATTTTCACTCTTGGAATCTGACAAATTTAGGTTATAATTCAACTTTTAGTGCTAATTGATCCACAATTTTTTGAATGGAATTATTCCCTCGTTATTTGCCAAGTTTCAAGTAACATATTTTTTTAAAGTATTTGTTCTGTCTTCGCATCTCTTCTGCAAAGTTCTAAGATTCATAAAAAGAAAATGAAAAAATATCCTTCACTTTTTCCCCTCAGGGTGAAATTGGTTTGCCAGGTCCCTCAGGACATAATGGAGAAAAGGTAAGGAGCTAGACATGAGAAATGGCTACTATATGACTGAATACAACATTACATTCTCAAAAAAGTGTCTCTGCTCTCTGAAGCTGGAGCTGATGCACAAAGGCATTTTTGAGTTTGTATAAATGAAAAATACTGTCTACACAGAATACAGAATAACAATTGGAAGAGACCTTTGTTATGTGGTTTACATAAAGAAATGCATTGGTGCTGTAAATTCTAAGGGCAAAAAATGGTTTGTAAATCTCAGATTAAACAATATAATCCAACCCTGCCAGCTGGAGTCAGGTGCAACATGTGATGTCATGAGTTTAAAAGACAAAATGAAACTGGCCCCTGAGATATCTCTTCACCCTAGTCCAGAGGTCCCCAACCTTTTGAGCACTAGGGATTGGTTACATGGAGAGAGGTTTTTCCGTGGACTGGAGGGGGTATGGTTTTGTTTGCTGCCTGCATCCCACAGATGGGGCTTTGCTTGTTTGTGTGGCCTGGTTGCTGGCATGCCCGGCCTGGTACTGGTCCATGGACTGGGGGTTGGGGACCCCTGCTTTAGTTGCAACAAACTGAAGTTATATTCAGGGGAACTAATGGAATCATTGAGACTTTTCCAAACAGAATGCAGCGTATGTGGAGGTATCCACAAACTTGAATTTGAGATTGTGGAAGCCAATCAGAAACTGCTATTGTTTGGATCAACATTTGAGCGTCTGGGTTTGATGCAGTTCACAATTCCGGCCAAGCTATATAATGTTAAGATTCACCCCTCAAAATCCTTGGCGAGGCCACTGACAAAACAGCAAATCCTCCAAGTCTACAGTGAGGTGTTTGAGGGCCCCATAGTGACAGATAGGACTAAAAAACACTTGACGTTTCTTTTGTTATCAAATCTTCAAAGATGTTGCTACAAATAGAAAGGTCATGTGTTTTCCTGGCTTGGATGGGAAGAAAAAAGAAGCAGAGGAATCTATCAGTCAGGAATTGACTCCAGTTCAGACAGAGCTCCTGGCCATCACTGTGTTAAACTAGAGACTGTTAAAAACACATCAAGAAATTAACTTTTTCACAGAGGACTCCGTGTGCCTCAATAAAATCATAAAATCATATGATCCTCTGATTCTAAAGAGGAACAAAAGTACATAGGGGGTAGTATGCAATAACTATGCTCATATACAAATATTCCCATTTGAAAGAAACAAGCAATTAGAGTTTCTCATTGCATAATTCCACCTTAAATCTTTCTTCCACTGTAGGGTCTTGATGGCCTAAATGGAGTTAAAGGTGACCAAGGGATGCCTGGACCTCCTGGTCTCATCGGCCCAAGTGGACGTCCAGGTTTTACAGTAAGCACACCAAATGATTTTTCTCAAAAAAGTTGCCATTGCCATCAAGAAAGTCAACTAGTATAAATTATTTAGGAGATAAAAGCAATACGCCTTGAGCAAAGCAATATGCCTTGAACTTTCTTCCTCAGCTGAAGTTCTGATAGCCAATTAAGGCCACTCAGCATATTTACAAGTGGATTCTTTTGACTCAAGATCTGTCAAGACCAAAGACTCCAAAGACCCATTCCTCTACATAGCTTCATTCTTGACCAAGAGACTTCTTATGACTGTCAGCTTTGCAAGTTATGAGCAACAACTGCAAAACAGTCATTGAGAAGGAACAAAAAATAGACAAGGGGCATGCAAGCATATCCCTGAGGTCAAATATATATTGTCTCTAATTATACTAAAAATACGAATCCCAGGTACATTCATGTTGAGAGAAATGGGCGAACAATAGGATAAATAAAAAACAACTGTTTAATAAACTTAGCTTTTGTCGGCTAACTGCCAACGTCATCAGAATGGAATGCTGGAGGTTCAAAAGCCCGCTTATAAGGCCAGCTCTTTTTGCGCTCTGCTCATAGACCATGTTACCGGTCTACCCGCCCAGTTGATCGTATTGCTTCTAATTGTCTCGCGTCTGTCTGTATATTCATAAGTTCAGGGATCATCGCCTCTCTTGTTGTCATTCTCTTTGCCTGCTTTGGACGTGTCTGGATACACGTTGCTGCAGGATAGTCCCTCAGTGCTTCCTGTCCTATGGCTACCCCCCCCCTTTGTGTATGTGGCACCCTGCCTCCCATCATTGGTTCCTGCACAGATCGTGCCGAGGATTTCTCCCCTTCACCAGTCATAATTCTTTGCTGTTGCATGAGCCCGCGGTTCTGATCTTGCATAGGTTGCGCGCGTTGCACCCGCTATGAGTTGTTGCTCTGTTGTTCCCACTTCCTTAAGTGCCTGATAAGCTGGCACTAGTTCTATGTGGTGATTAATTGAGTGCTCATCTGACAGCCAAGCCTCCTTCAGTAACCAACTGCCCTTGGTGACATCCTGGGTGATGGCCTCTGCCCTGGCAAGGTCGAGTGTGTGATTTTTGCTGGCCATATGGACCCACACTTTGAGCATTGCTCATGTCATCTAATGGCCAGCTCGTGTTTGTGGATCCTAGTTCTAAGCCGTTTGGTCGTCTCCCCAATGTAATTACAGTGACAGTCCTTGCATTTCACTCTTATATCACCGAAGATCTTTCTTCATTGGGAAGTGGTTCCTTGGGGTGCATTATTTTGGCACATAGGGTTTGATTCGGTTTGTAGGCAATACTGATATTGTACAGAGCCAATATCCGTGCCGTTGCCTCTGACACTCCATTGACATACAGTAGTATTGTCAATGCCATAGGGGTGCCTGTGTGTTACATTCTGCGAGGCTCATGCAGTCCGCTGTACCATCTGATGAAATCAGCTGGGTAGCCGTTTCACCTGTAGACCCGGTATAGATGACTTCTCTCCTCCACCTTTGTCCTATCCATGTTGCAGTGGATGTTCACACACCTAAACAGTGTTTTGATACAGCCAATTTTGTGCAACATGGGATAATTGCTCCTATAATGTAAAATTCTGTCTGAATGAGTTGGTTTTCGGTGGACGGTCGTGTGGAGAGTGCCGTTTGGCTGATGGCTGACTAGGACATCCAAAAATGCAAGTGTGCTGTTAGTCTCTTCCTCCACTGTGAAGCATTTGTCATTTGTCATTTGTCAATAAGGGCAGGTTTCCAAATGGCTGGTAGGTATCATCTCGTTTGTTCATGCTGTGTGGGCATTTTTCTATCTCGATGGCTTCTCTGATTATTCTGTTATTAAAATGTTCAGTTTTGGCGATAGTTCTGGTATTTTTAAAGTCAATTTCATGTCCTGTGGCTTTAAGGTGTTGGACCAGGGAAGATGTTGGTTCCTCTTTTTTGACTGAGTTCTTATGTTCTTCAATGTGCACTTATTCTTCTGTTGGTTTGTCCGATGTATGTGTTGGGACAAGCGGTGCATGGGATTTCATTTCAAATAGCAAGGCAGCCCACCATCTTAAACTCCCCTGCAACTCAGACTAACCTGAGCACAACAAAGCTCCCACCCAAATAGAACACTCCCCCATCCAATCAGAGCACAGCCAAACCCCTAACCAATCAGAACACACCTCCACCCAATCAGAACACACCTCCACCCAATCAGAACACAGCCAAGCTCCCACCCAATCAGTTCATACCCCCACTGGCAATTAAAAGGAAGAAACAGCTAAGACCACACATTGCTGCTCGAGGCACGAAGCTGAAAGCACCAGCCTGAAGATGACGAATGGGACTTCGTCGAAACGTCGCCAAGACACTTCCAATTTTACGTGGGAAAAAACCCGAACAACCAAAGACCTACATACAAATACCCGCGAAAACCTCAGAAAATATATATATATATATATATATATATATATATATATATATATATATATATATATATATATATATAATGCATGTCCCAGGTATATTCATGATAAAAACTACTAAAAACGTGATCACTGAGACTAAAAACTTTATTAAACACTTAGCTTTCGTCAGCAACTGCTGACGCTGTCTAAGTATAACCCAGGATCTAGAAATGCTCTATAAAGACGAGCATTCCTAGATCCTGGTGATCACATTTTTGGTAGTTTTTATCATATTCATATGAGGTTTTCGCGGGTATTTGTATGTAGGTCTTTGGTTGTTCGGGTTTTCTCCCGCGTAAAATTGGAAGTGTCTTGGCGACGTTTCGACGAAGTCCCATTCGTCATCTTCAGGCTGGTGTTTTCAGCTTCGTGCTTCGAGGAGCAATGTGTGGTCTTAGCTGTTTTTTCCTTTTAACTGCCAGTGTAGGTATGAATTGATTGGGTGGGAGTTTGGCTGTGTTCTGATTGGGTGGAGGTGTGTTCTGATTGGTTAGGGGTTTAGCTGTGCTCTGATTGGATGGGGGAGTGTTCTATTTGGGTGGGAGCTTTGTTGTGCTCAGGTTAGTCTGAGTTGCAGGGGAGTTTAAGATGGTGGGCTGCCTTGCTATTTGAAATGAAATCCCATGCACCGCTTGTCCCAACACATACATCGGACAAACCAACAGAAGAATAAGTGCACATTGAAGAACATAAGAACTCAGTCAAAAAAGAGGAACCAACATCTTCCCTGGTCCAACACCTTAAAGCCACAGGACATGAAATTGACTTTAAAAATACCAGAACTATCGCCAAAACTGAACATTTTAATAACAGAATAATCAGAGAAGCCATCAAGATAGAAAAATGCCCACACAGCATGAACAAACGAGATGATACCTACCAGCCATTTGGAAACCTGCCCTTATTGACAAATGACTCCCTAACACAAAGAATGACACCAGACCCACACTCACTAAAACCACACAGGATGTCACCACCACACATCCATGCAAAAAGCAAACCCAAAGCCACACCGATGATGAGGCACGACCACAAACCAGAAGCCAGACCACAGCTGCATCATTAGCCACTTTAAACCCCTCCAATCCATACATGAAGCAAACTGACACCCACCATGAAGATGAGGCATGACCACGAATGCGAAGCCAAAAAATAGCAACGCAGCCCACCATCTTAAACTCCCCTGCAACTCAGACTAACCTGAGCACAACAAAGCCCCCACCCAAACAGAACACTCCCCCATCCAATCAGAGCACAGCCAACCCCCCATCCAATCAGAGCACAGCCAAACCCCTAACCAATCAGAACACACCTCCACCCAATCAGTTCATACCTCCACTGGCAGTTAAAAGGAAGAAACAGTTAAGACCACACATTGCTCCTCGAAGCATGAAGCTGAAAACACCAGCCTGAAGATGACGAATGGGACTTCGTCGAAACGTCGCCAAGACACTTCCAATTTTATGCGGGAGAAAACTCGAATAACCAAAGACCTACATACAAACACCCGCGAAAACCTCAGAAAACACACACACACACACACACACACACATACACACATACACACACACACACACACACACACACACGTGTGTGGTTTTTTTTCCCTTTTTGAGGGTCTGCATCAAAAGATCCTTAAGCTGTTTAAAGACATTGCATAAATTAGAATGCTAGTTAATTATAGTAACCAGTGAAGCATTTAATGGTATTCTAGAAATATCCCAGTGATTGCATGTTTATTTACGTCTTCCTGATATCTTTGTCTGAACTTTTAGCCATCTTGAAATTTCACTATTATAAAAACTTGGCATGGATGCTCTTTTTTATTACAATATTGTTGTATTTACAGGGAGAGAAGGGAGAACCTGGAGAAAAAGGAGATACTGGGGCTTCAGTAAGTGATCCAACCACATTGTTTTAAAACATTAGACAAACTCCTCCTTTCTCTAACTATAGCTCATTTTTCTACATCCCTTCTTCCCAAGTACTACTTTCAAAATGATAGATTTAATTTCTACATAATAATTTTTGAGGAAGGGTCAGGTTATTGCTTTTATTTACTGAGCATGAAAGTGAATTATTATGACAATGACATTTGCTTTTCTATTTGGCTTTTAGGTAACTGGTCCACCAGGGCCTCAAGGTCCCCCTGGAAACCCAGTAAGTCTTTTCTACAATGTGAACTATAAATATTTTTTCCTTTTCTAAAGTATTTCCTAATACCATCTCTTTATTGTGGCAAAATCCTCCACCAAATACATTGACCTAAACCACAGGTCTTCAAACTTGGCCCTTTTATGACTTGTGGACTTCAACTTCCAGAATTCCTCAGCCAGTGTACCTGGCTCAGGAATTCTGGGAATTGAAGTCCACAAGTCATAAAAGGGCCAAGTTTGAAGACCCTTGACTTAAACCAAATCTGGCTTTTGAAGGAGCAATAATTGGTAATTAGCTGTGGTGATACTGTGGTTAGAATCCAGTATTGCAGGCTAACTCTGCCCACTGCCAGGAGTTCGATTTTGACCACTCAAGGTTGACTCAGCCTTCTATTCTTTCAAGATTGGTAAAATGAGGACCTGGATTGTTGGGGGCAATATGCTGACTCTGTAAACCACTTAGAGAGGTCTGTAAAGCACTGTGAAGTAGTATATAAGTCTAAGTGCTATTGCTATTGCTAATCACTATAAGTACAATTGTCTCAAGTTGGTCTGTCCATTGTATCTTTTAACAAGGAGAATAACCAGATCTTCAATATCTTCCTGAATGTTATCATAGTGGGAGCCATCTGGATCTCAGGGTTATCATTCTAGAAAACAGGAACCATGATAGAGAAATCACATTTTCTTGGTCCTGCTTAATCACTAGGACCTAAAGTGAACTTCCTTTTCCTGATTGCAGCAGAGAAGCAGAAGTAACCAGAGAATCATGTTCCCTCAAGTAGCAAGGCCCTATGTCCTGAGGGCATTTATAGATGATAACTAGAAACTTGAATTGCATTCAGAAACTAACTGGTAGCCAATGCAACCAACAGAGCTGGGGGGCACATGGACATAATGAGGCCATGCTGATCATTGCTTACACCACTACAAGATCAAGAAGCATTAGTGGGAGTCTGGTTTATGAGCATGGAGAATATTCAAAAAAAAGAGGGGCAGTGACCAAAATGTTTAGCTCCACAAATTTCTAGAGTACACATTGGATATAGTGGAATGTAGCCCACAAGTTATATCTAATAGTTATGTAGATAAGTGCTTTAGGCTAGGAAGAATTTTACCTGTAGGTGAGCAACGATAAAGAAACTTCTCTGAAGTAACTTCTTATGTCATTCTTGATTCCTTGGGTCCTATGGGAATTACAGAATTATAGAAATCATAATGAACATTCCCTGTTTTATTGGATATATTTAGATGCTTTTAAGTGATTTGTCAAGAGGGTCAATCGACAAAAGCACTGCATACAGTATATTATTATTGGAACCATACAGTTAGTTTCCATAAAGAATGAGTATGCAAGCAAACGTAATGCAGATATTTCTTCCACATTGTGACTCAAAATGTTAGTTAGCCAGTACAGGAAGTCCTTGGTACTGAATATGTAGTACTGGCCCTTGTAGTAATAGCCACCACAGTGCCCCTGCAGCCACACAATCATGATCTGGGGGCTTGGGAACCAGCCCACATCTCTGACCATTGCGGTATCCTGTGTTCACCTAATTGTAATTTGCAATCTTCTCTGCTAGTTTCCCACAAGCAAAATTAATGGGGAAGCCAACAGGAAATTGGAGGTCACAGTCATATTAAGTTTTTGCTTAATGACCCACACAGTCCTCACTTAATGGCAATTAGGACTATGAGAATTGTCACTCCTGAGAGGCATGGTCATGTGACATCATACTCAACACCATATAGTGATGGATTTTCTGGCCCCAATTATTGTTATTAAATGAGGACTACCTGTAGAACAGAGGTTCTAAGGCTGTGAGTAATTTGGGCATATCCTCAGGGTAATGGAATGATTTATAATTGCTTGTTTGTGAGTCAAAGATCCCATTTTGGACTGCCACTGACAAGACACTTATGTAAAGCAATTGAGTCTGGGGGTTTTGTGAAAATAATGCCATTATTTGGTAAGGGAAAGGGGTAATTGGGCCGAACAATTTAAGAATGACAATAGTAGAGAAAATCTGGGTGTCTTTGTACTGCTAGAATTTTAAGTTGAAAGAAAATTATATCAACTTTTTAAAAAAAAATTCCAACTATAGGGTCTTCAAGGCCTACCGGGACCTAAGGTAAGAAGAACAAATAATCAAATTGAACTCAAGTACGCATCTTAGATAAAATACTTTGTGTGCTGTTCTAAAAGAAAAATTATGGCTTTGCATATTTTGGAGCAGGAGTAAACAACCTGTGATTGATTAAAAGCATTTATCCCTATTTCTTGCCTAAAGTTTTTGAGGGTTGACATTCAACAGTGCCTACAGTGCTGTGGATTATCCATCCTTCATTTTTTCCCCAAATATTTGTTATATCTCTGAAAAGCATGTGTAACAATGTAAAACAGCTAAACCCTTTTAGCTCTATTATGTGTCAATCCCCGATATTAGCATAATAGGAGGAGGAGGTCATTTTGTAGAGTCCTATTTTTCGTAATCTTCATCTGCTGGAACATGGGAAATTACATTCCAATAAAGGGCCCTTTTTAATTCCTAAAACTTCAATTTCTCCAAGATACACATTTCAGATATATTTCCACTTTTTTGTTCTTTGAATGAACATTCATTCAGGAGAAAAAAATCTAATAGTTGCACAATGTCATTTGATTTCTAGTGCTAGAATCCAAAAACAACCTAGAGTTTGAGAACTATGAAATAGGCTGATCTGACTAACGTCTAGCCTGTTTTATACTAAGAATGTTGACCTGCATCATCACTTGTTTTTCTACGTGCATTCACATTCATTGTGTTATCCCCCTTCCAAGTATGCATCATTATGGAAAATATTGAAAAAGAATAGGAAAATATAAGAGGTATGTAAAGACATGAAAAAAGGAAACAAATTAAATGAAAATCTAGTCAGTGTTTCTCAAACTTGGCAAATAAGCTGCATGGACCTCAAGTCCCAGAATTCCCCAGCCTAACTGGCTGGGGAATTCTGGGAGTTGAAGTCCATGCAACTTAAATTTGCCAAGGTTGAGAAACGCTGATCTAGTTTATATCAAGAGCATTTGCTCTCAATGCCTTTCTATTGTGCAGATCATCAGATTTGGACCCTATCTGTATTCCCTTCATATGCCAGCTTTTGTTCTTTTTTTTTTTAAATATATTTTATTAGTTTTATAGTTTTAACAAAAAGTGTTTGAGACACATCGTGGTGTTTGGATAAACACAGATTCCAACATAAAATCACACAATAACAGCGCAACTTAATACATTTGTTATAATCTCTCTATTTCCCTCAAGTAGCATAATAAATTTAATATATTTCCTTTCTATCCTAAATTTCTATTACTACTAAATCTGTTTATTAAAACTTTATCAATTTCAATTACCATAATCAAATAATATTTTGCATCAACATATTACCCCTTCAAATATCTCTTGCAAATATATTCAAGTTCTTAATCTCTCTCATCCCTTTTTTATCACCAATCTTATTTATTTCTTCTTCCAATAATAACTAATTTAGTTTAAAAAAGACAATATTATCATATCATATCAAATTGTATTATTATACACAAATATCTCTTAATTAATTAAACATTACACATATATATAGTTATAATTTTCTTACTTCTAAATCTAAATCATTTGACTTAATTCATTTCCATTCATTAAACAAACCAAATTTCATCCAATTAATTACCATAATGAAACATATTATTATACACAAAAATCTCCTAATTAATTAAACATTTCAAAATTCCAGTCTAAATCAATCTATTACTCCAAGAGATGCATTCTTAGTCTCTGTAAAGCCAAGTTTCTTTTTTCATTCCACATTTAACTTTCATATTTCCATACCAAACAAACCGCCATAAAGCAAAAAAGACATCAAACTAAATTAAACACACATGAATATAATTGTAGATTTCTTACTTCTAAGTCTAAATCATTATCCTTAAAACAATCCATAGAACCAATATTGCCTTTTAATCCATTCAACAATTTTTACTAATTTAAACACGCATGTGTATAATTGCATTTTTCAGCTCTAAATCATTATCCTTAAAGCAATCCATGAAATCAACATTGTCTTTTGCTCCATTAAACATTTTTAAATTTGTTTTTGAGTCTGATTCTGAGTTTCTTTCTATGCCACATTGGCTTCCATGAAGATGCTTCCCTTTCAACCAGTAAATCCATTCTCGATGCTTGTAGTAATCTTTGAGCAAAGATTACTCTGTAGTAAGCATCTTTTTTCTCCTTTAACCAATAAATCAATTCCTATTGCTTGTAATAACCTTTGAGAGAGTATAAATCTCTTCCTCTGCAGTAAACGTCTTTTTCTGTTCTCTTTGCGATGTAGTTGCTTTGTATTTTGAAGTCTTAGTCTTTGCTTCTTCTGGTTCTCTAAGTTGCTGGAGAAGGGATTGTCAGATGAAATAAATTCCTCTTTTATCTCTGTAAATTCCTCTTCTGGCACATTTTGATTTATGCCGTAATCAATTGTAACCTGGACATCAATTTGGGCAAATATAGTAGAGTCTCTGGATCTTAATTCTGAAGTACAGTTTTTAAATGTAGCACAAATTTCTGCAGTGGCCTCATAAATCTTTTCCAATATAAGTGCACAATTCAGTTGTATCTGAGGTTTCTCCATTTTAATACTAATGCTTAAAAAGAGATCTCTTTTTCTTTTTTGTAGAGGCTTTGTTTAATGTAGAAACATCCACCCCCACAGCTTCTCAGGTGCACAGTTTATCTTTAGTGTTTTAAAGTTCATAAGAAGAAATAAGCAGGGTTGCAGTATTAAATTTTTGCCACTAGATGTCCTCAGTAAGTTAAGAAAGTCCTTTTCAAAAATCAGTGTTTTTTTTCCCTGTCTTTTAAGGTAATGTATATATATAAAAAAGTAGAAATAGTAAATTTCTTAAAAAGAAAGGAGAGAGAAGCCTTTTCCTTTTTTTTTCCTTTTTAGTGTCTCAATAAAAATAGATTATAGCCTTTCAGTATTTGTGAAATGCCTTTCTTCCCATAAAAAAGCAGAAGCCACCTTTCCAAGCCAGGGAAATAATTTCAAACCAGCTTTTGTTCTTTAAACTTCTGTGGGTTTTTTTTTTGAGGGTTTCACTGACTCATGATTGTTTCAATCACCTCTTCTTTTTGACCCATTTATTCTTCTCACTATATAAACAAACCATCTTCTCCTTTTATAGTAAGTCCATGTTCGCTCAACATCCATTCATTTTTTACATTCTGTCTTCTGATTTTACCACAGAAGCATCTTAAGTATTCTGTTCCTACTACATTCAATATTTATATTTCCTCTGACAGATCCAACTCTCACCTCCATATGTAAAATTGGCAGAAACACAATAATTTCTATTTCTCTTTTCGTGTTCATTTCTTTTCACAAATGTTTATTGCTCACAGTGAATGATATACTCTCCTCCACCTTTAAATTAGCATTTATATTTCCTCAAATTTCTCTAGCTTTTCTTATCTCCGATCAACTTCCTATCAAGGTAAATAAATTAATGGGTTTGCTCTAGCTTTTTTCCATGTATAGATCATGTCCTGTCCTTCATTCCATTTCTCTTTCCAAACAGAAATATGTAGGGCTGTACAGACTCATCAATGCATCATACAATCTGTGCAATATTCACTGTAATTCATGTTGGCACTGTCAACATATGTAAGTAGATATACAGCCACAATTAATACATTCCTATCACTTCTAAGATCAAAATACCACAAACATACATCTATAAACACATTTTAAAAGCAAGGGGAAATCACCCATCCTTATCTTCCTACCTGCTAATGTTGAACCATTTAGTAAGCAGTCCATTTATTGTCATGAACAATTTATTGCAATCATAGACTATTCTTTACTTATTCAGTAATCAACAATCAGATCCATACATGCCAGATTCCATAATTCAGAATTACTTCTCCGAGCAGTCTTTATATGAACAGATACACAATAAGCATATCCCAATGTGATGCATTGTTAACTTTTATACTTTTTTTAATAAGATTTCAGCCAAACTCTTTCCTGGTCAATAAACAAATATTTCTGTACCTTTTGCATTCACTTTTGCTGCTTTTGTTTCTATCTAAAGGAGCAATATTAGCATTTTTCCCACCTAAAGGCACAGAGGCAACCTTCAGACCTACTTTATTTAAATTACAAATCCATTAAATAAACAAATGGCATCCCTATTTTAATCTAACTGCAAATATTCTGTCCACATCTACCTGCATTCTTACAATTTTTAATGTTCTCCTACCATTTGTTATTTAGTTTTTTTTCTTGCACATTTGCCTTTACAGCATTCATTTCAATTCTGCTGACATCACTATAGTTCCTGTACAAATCTCTGAAATTCTTCATCCTGTCTTTCCCTGTCTTCACTTCCATCCCAAATTGTTTTATTACTTTTCTTTTTCATTCCACTTGTTTTCCTGGAGGTTCCTTCTTCATTGCTCTTCAGCCCTTTCAAGCAATTTCTTTTTAATCCCATTAAAATGAGGCTGCATCTCCTCTTACTCGTAATCCTATTTGTTCTTTGTTCTCTCTGTCTACTTTCTTTGCAACTTTCTTTTTTCAGTATACTGTACACATGATAGAGCACAGGTAGTCCTTGAGTTACAACCTTTTGTTTAGTGACTGATTAAAGTTACAACGGCATTGAAAACAGTGACTTATGACCATTTTTCTCACTTACAACATTGCACTATCCCTGTGGTCCTCTGATCAAAATTCAGACGCTTGGCAACCGGCATGTATCTATGATGGTTGCTGTGCCCTGGTGTCCTCTGATCCCCTTTTACAACCTTCTGACAGGCAAAGACAATGAGGAGTGCAGATTCACTTAACAACCATGTTACTAACTGCAGTCATTCACTTAAGAACTGTGGCAAGAAAAATCATAAAATGGGGCAAAGTCACTTAAAACTGTCTTGCTTAGCAATGGAAATTTTGGGCTTAGTTTTTGGTCGTAAGCTGAAGACTACCCGTATCTTTCTTTATTTCTCATTCTTCCTTTTTTTTTTTTTTTGTAGCAATCATTCTTTTGTGCACCTTTTTTCTCATCCACTATCTTTTCACATGAATGTCCCACAAAACATTCTTGTCCAGGTGTCCCAAGAGCGTCACTCCACTCTCTGCATTTCAAACAGGTTCTACATTTTCCTTTATGTCAGGGGTGGGAAACAACGGCCCCTTTCTCCCAGAATTCCTGAGCCAGCATAGCTGGGTCAAGAATTCTGAGAGTTGAAGTCCACAGGTCATAAAGGAGCTGTCGTTCCCCCTCCCTGCTTTATGTTCCTTTTCCATTCATTTTCTTGGGAAATTCAATTACTTTTTCATACAGGAGTTGAAAATTCTCTTTTTCCAGTCCTCAGCAAAGTTAGCAAAATATCATCTCATCATTGCTATATAAATGCTTTTTGGGTGTCACCAAGTGTTTTTCTCTCCAATTAACTCCTGTTTAGAAACTTACTGGAGAAGAATTAGCTTTCTTCTGATATATTTTTCTTTTAGGGAGAAGCAGGAATTGATGGAATAAAAGGTGAAAATGGTATCCAAGGAGAAAAAGGAGATCGAGGTCCTTTGGGGCTGCCCGTAAGTATCTAGAAAGAAAAGGAAACTATAGCAAGACATGACAATGAATACAATTACTCAGGAAAGAGAATACTTCAGATATCACCCCCAAAAAATCAGAGGAAATTCCTCCAGAAAATTATCGCTTGGATAATGTGGACATCAAGAAAAGTGCTTCAGGGGATTTTAACATTATTTTATTCCTAATCATGTAAAAGGCTTTCATGTGCAAGTTCAGACTCTGAGATATGAAATAACTCACAGAATTTATTTATTGACAAAAATGGGAGAGGAGGGGAAGACCTGCAACAAGGTACAGGAACTATCTGGTATAGTTTTCTTCATGAATTCAGGAATGGATATTTAGGTTGGGTTTCTTATTTAAGTAAGAAAAATCTTATCCAAGAATATTCCATTTCCTGTATCTGACATATGGATTAATTCACAACTGCATTCAGCTCATTTTTCCCAACACACAACTTTTTATACTTTGCTCACAACAAAGAGGCTTTCTCTGGATTCTCTTGCAAGCCCAGATGGTAGTGGTTTGCTGCGGGTAGTCCTCAGTTACCAACGACAATTGGGACTGGAATTCCTGTCTCTAAGTGATGCAGTTGAAAAGCACAATGTCATGTGACCACATTGCTCAGCAGTAGCAGTTCTAACATTTCCTGCTTGTCATCTATAAGCAAATCCTACATGGCCATTAAGCAAGGGCATCACATGGTCATCCTTTGAGACTTCCTGCTGGCTTCCCCACTGACTTTGCTTGTAGGAAGCTGGAATAGAAGGTTGCAAATGGTGTCCAAGTGATTTTAGGAAACTGTGACATCATAATTGCAAGCCAGGCACCAAGCACCCAGATCAAAATCACATGATCACTTGGGGTGCTGCAGCAACTGAACCTTCACGGACCTGTCATAAGTATCACTTATTCAGCGCTATTGCAAGTTTGAACGGGTGATGAATGAGTGATGGTTAAGTGAGGACAACTTGTATCGGTGAACTCAACCACTGCATGTTGGTGGCTGCTGTAGATAACATTGTAACAGGCAGTTAGAGCTGCAATATCCACTTTTTTTTTTTAACCGTCATGAGGCCACATCATTAAGAGGTAGTAGGGAAGAACAAATAGTAGGTAGATACTGAACAATTTTCTTATTGAGATTGTTGCTTTGTAGCAGTAGAAACTTGAAAACTGGAGAAATTTGAAAATCAGCAGCACTAGTATTAGTCTCTCTGACAAAGCTGTTATTTTCACACTTCTGAAGGCATGGGAATGCCTCTTCCTTGCCTCTCAGTAGCAATGCTAACATATTTTTGAAGAAGGAAAGTTGAGAGCAGAATAACAGAATAACAAAGTTGGAAGGGACCTTGGAGATCTTCTAGTCAAGCCCCTGCTCAAGCAGGAAACCAATGAGCTAGAAAGAATTAGAGAATTAGAATTAGATGAATGAGAATACTAAACCTGAATGGATTGCAAAACAAATCTAGAGGTGGAAATACAAACATTATTGTTTTACCAAGAAACGAGGCACTAAAAAATTGGACAAGGGAACACTCTTTTCAGCATATGTTTTCCTACATGCACACTTGTATGTATGTAGGCACCTTGCTCTTAATGCGTATTTATTTTAAGGACCAGTTCAGTTCAGATTATAATATTAGAATTTCTATGTTCTGGTCTTGACCCAGTCTACCTGTACTCCTAAGTGGGAATTTGTAGCACAAATATTTATTCCTCTGGTTCAATTAAATTCAAAATGAAAGCTTGATGTGATACCAAATCAGATGTAGATTAGTATTAGCTGTTTTATGGAACGTTGTTTCCCACTTGTTAGGTGTCTCTTACTGGTGGAACTGATGTATTTTTCTGGAAATCTTAATGTGCTAAGCTGTGTATTTTATGTTGGGAAAAACTATTGTTCTTCTTTGATTGAAGGCAATTGATAATGGAAACAAAAAGACTTTTGGTGGCTTGGAACCCAAATGTTAATAATTTTCCTTGGGGAAAAGGAAAGTCATGTTTAATGAAGATGAGGAGAAATCATATCCATAGTATTAAAACTTTTGCTGAATTCTTGCACCATTCAGAGGAAGGGGAAAGGAAAAGCCTTCCTTTTTGCTAGCAATGACAATTTTCTGAATGGGACAATAATTGGTCCAGCATTAGCTTTTCTTCCTTTTCATTCTTAAAAATAGAAATATCAGTAACTATTGGACAATTTCAGGTCCCCTATTCCAGTATTGTATAGGGCTAGCTTACTTGGGCTCCAGAATTCCAGATGACCACTAGATGCTTCAAAGAGTTAGCAATTTATTTAATTATTTATTTTGCTTGTTTATTTATTTATACATTATTTATACAGCCACCCATCTTTCAGCCAATTGGGCAGCTCCTAATGATCATTTTATTATCCCAAAGCCTGAAGTTTTACAGCACAGATATAACAGGTCTAGAATTTCAATCTCAAGAAAAACAAAATTAATTATCTGTGAAAGGATAATTTATTCAGAAGTAAACATTGTAAACATAGTGACATACTCTCCTCTTTTATAACTTGGGAAAGCTTTGAAAGTAAGGAAAAGATTTGCTTTGCAGAACTTACAACCAAAAAAAAACAACTGAGGTAAAGGAAAATCACTGAAAATTGGGAAGTAAAGGTAAAGGATTTGACTCTGCAAGCTGTTGCCAACCATAGGGGGTGGTGCTCATCTCTGTTTCAAGGCCATTGAGTCAGCACAGTCTGAAGACATTTACACGGTCATGTGGCCAGCATAATGTCATGGAGTGCAATTACCTTTGACCGAAGTGGTACCTATTGATCTACTTGCATTTGCATGCTTTCAAAATGGTGATTGGCAGTAGCTGGGGCAAGGATGGGAGCTCACCCCGTCACTTGGCTCTTGGGTCTCAAACCTGGGCTGCCGGCTTTCCAGCCAAGAAGCCCAGCATCTTAACTGCTGAGCCACCGCACCGCCAGATAGACAGACAGATAGACAGACAGACCTTCTCACCCAAATTCTTTTCCCTTGTGGGTTATTAAACCAACGTGATAAAATTTGGTTTGAATTTTTCACTAAAATTCACATTGAAAATCTATGAAATTCGAACCAGAAGCAAACAAGTTTTAACAGCTTTATCTCAGAGATGCCTTCTCCCTTTTTTCTCCCAACATTCTAAAAATCTGCAGTGTTGCCTTTGCGTATATTTTTCTCTCCAAGGACTTCTAAGAAAGCCACATGGCAACAGAATGTTGTTTTCACATGTCTGCCTATTGAAAAGAATCTGATAGCTTCATTCCAAACCCATTAAAAAGGCAGTGTACAATAAATAAATCTTATAAAAACAATAATAGATTAAAAACAGAAGTATTCAAAAACTCAAGCTAAGGAAAAAAATCTAGAAACAGGTAGATTGAAAATGTACTATGTTATTGTAGAAAAATCTATAAAAGGGGAAACAGCACAAAAAAGCATCTCATCTGAAGACCAATGGGGAAGAGAGATGGTTACAGCAAATGACATAAAGAGCTTTACATAAGAATTATGCACACACACACACACACACACACACACACACACACACACACGAACACATATACCCTGAAAATGGATGCATGGCAGTGTATACTAAAAGCATCCTATTTTTTGTAATCTGGGATTATTTTGCTCCTTCTAACACTCACCTGCTATCAATTAAGGTTGATTACTGTTGGTAAATCTAACATTAAAGTATTTCTTAAGGCATTTGGCCCCAGAGATAGTACTTCAACTTTGTCCTACTTTTCAGGCCTGAGATCAGGTCAATTTCACTTCTCCTAGCAACTAGTGATGCTTGGATGACTTAATAATGTCTCCAGGAAGAACAATGTCATTTGAGATTTTTGATTCACAACAACAACTAGTGCATACTGAACGATTAACCAGTCCTTTTGATCCTTCTATGCAAAAGCTAATGTTCAAGCTAATGTATGTATCATTTCGTAGAATAGCGTGCTTCCCTGGCTGCAGATATTTGGAATGAAAAAAAGGCCTTTATTCAAAAGTCGCTTTCCTAAGTTAAGTCCCAGTAGTTTTAGTACCACTTTTCCTATGGAAAACTTAGGGATCTGTGGATAAATGTCAACTGAAATATTATTGAAAATAACTTTTATTTCTTAAGAAGTTCAGTTTGAAAGCTGTCTTAAATTTTCTAATTTTTATTAATTTCCCAAATCTCTGAATGTAAGAATATATTTGTACTGCATCCTCAATTTGGGTTTTATTATTCTTAGACTTTATACTTCAGTTTTATAAGAAATTAGATTCCTAATGTTGACCTAACTTACCTATGATTATAGCCCATAAATCTAGTGATTAAATTACATTATCCAGGTATTTTTACTTTGAAGCTTAATAGCCACTTTTAATCTCTCCTTTAAAAAATGATGTATGCCATAAATTTATAAGTAACTAAGGATATTAAAATAATACTATAACCTCCATGACACTTCAGATCTACTGTTAGTTAGTTGCATTCTATAATCACGTTTTACTCTTTGATTCTTTCATGTTTCATATTTTTTTTTTTTTGTTTTCAAACATGCTTTTAAAAAGCAGAGTTGCACTGCCCAGTAATAGGAAGCACACTGAACTGTGTTGCCCGTCACAATTTTCAATTGGACTCAGTTTAATGCATCTGAATGAAAGTGGCCCATTATGAGATATTATTTGGTATTTAGATATATCTGAAGTTATAAAGATTTCCAACACACACAAAAAGGCAACACCAAAAATTGCCTCCCGAAATTTTAACCTCTAGTCGCATTTTTTTCCGTCTTGTTTTTTGGTTTTATTTTCTAATTATGAAGGTAACTCTTTTATTCAATAATCAAACTAAGCTCATATAACATGTTCATCACTTTGGGGCCTGAGCTGCTTTCCAAAGCACTGCAGCACTTAATGGATCAAAGGTCACAATTTCAACTGGTGCCTGGAGAGAAGAAAACAACTGGTATTGTTCAAATCCAGAATTCATTAGTCTCTCCATCAAAATAGAACATACACCGGTAGTCCTCGTTTTATGACCACAATTGAACCTAACATTTCTGTTGCTAAGTGAGACAGTTGTTAAGAGTTTTGCCCTATTTTACGATCTTTCTTGCCACCATTGTTAAGTGAATCACTGCAGTTGTTAAGTTAGTAACACGAGTGTTAAGTAAATCTGGCTGACCCGTTGACTTTGCAAAGCTCATAAATATGAATCAGTGGCCAAGCCTCTGAATTTTGATCACATGACTCTGGGGATGCTGCAACAGTCGTAAGTGTAAAAAAAAATGGTGGTTGTAAATTGATGACTACCTGTACTAGTTTTCTATTACAGGTTTGCTATCAACCTGCATTGCCAATAAATATGATCAGAATCTTGGGCAAGTGATGGAGAAAGTAGTGACAAACAAGATTCCCTGTTTGCTAAATATTTTCCTTTCCATGTCCTAGTATTAAAGATATAAAGCCAAAACAGGTATAATACATTTATATCCCCCTTCTTCTGAGAGTAGGAAGCCCTTTAAGCATTCATACAATCACTAGATTGAATAGGAAATCCAAGGTCACGATGTCGGAACTCTGTCTGTGAATGGCACAAGAGTGGAGGCTTAAAAATATGCTCCAATTATTAGTGACATGGACACTTGTACTTTCAATGCAGACCAAGCAAGACAACTACTCGTAACCCTGCTTTTATTGTAAACCCTCTTCTGAAGCTGATAATACCAACAGTCCTATGCAGCTCGCTCTCCTCCCGAGAGAGGCACAATTACAATTTTATGCTCTTGAGTAGGGACTGCAGAGTGAATGTTTTAACCCTCTCACTTAAATTAACCACTAGAGTTTATGAATGGTTTATGAAGCCCATTGCAATCACTGTGGGATTCCTCTGAGCCTACACTCATCCATCCAAAACAAATACTTTCATTTTCTAAAAAAAATGTCCAAGAGAATTTACTTTGGAACACTTTTGGTCACCACAGGGATGTGTCTAGTTTTGCTCAAGGTGAGAAAGCAAAGTTTAGGGAATGTTTTGTTCCGTTGCCTGCTGAAGTATTTATCAAAGTCTGTACCCTCACAGTCCTGCTCAAGTTACCAGCTTACATTACATTCAGTGTCTGCTTTTTTTTTGTTGGTTTTGTTGTAAGTGCCATCACCTGTCCTTGAGAGCTAAGTTTTGTTTTATGGTTAGCACATGTTTGTCTCTGGTCACGGCTTCACTCACCTCTTGTTTCCCCTCCTCACCCCTTCCTTCTTGCCTTTTGTTTTGTTAACCCCTCCCTGTCTGTCCAGGGCGCTTCAGGTTTAGACGGCAGGCCTGGCCCACCGGTGAGTGTCATTTCTCCGATTCCCTACGTTCCTGTTCCCTGATGCTGTGATTTGTCTCCTCTGTCCTGCCATAATCATATTTGTATCACTGTCTTTCCAACAACAGAACAAAACTAGAATAGAAGAAGGGAAGTTACTGCATTTTGATGCTCAGTAATAGTATAGTACAGTTTCATATCCTAACATATTCACAAAGTTCCAAGGATTTGGGATAATTGGCCTCTTTATTTATCTGTGTAATTATATTGTGCAAAATATTTATGGTGATTCTCAGTCATCCAGGTCATGGCTGTCCCAAAGGTGCTTTTTCAAAAGGCAGCTGGACTTCCTTTGTTTTTCCTTGAAGACATTTCACTTCTCATCCAAGAAGTCAGAACTGAAGAAGTTTCTTGGATAAAACACAACACACCTTCAAGGAAAAACAAAGAAAGTCCAGCTGCCTTAAAAAAAAAAAAACACCTTTGAGACATTGTGTAAAATACAAGTGAAACCTTTGCATGTAGTCATTGTACATGTGATGTACCTTTGTTGTCATATTGTCAGCTGTCTATTGTCTTCTTTTTTTTTCTCTACCCATTAAAATCTTGCTTAAAGCATCTCCACCCATTTTTCTGAGCCAAGAGAATGCACTGAACATGAGCTGTATAAACGAAAGCAATTCTGTTGCTCTTTCATTTCAAGCTTCTTCTTGATGATCTCCTTAAAGCCTTGGTGTTCTTTATAGATAGATAGGGCTCTTGGAAGTAAAACCACAACCATCTTGCTTTGCCAGATGTCAAATTTGAATGTCCTACCTTGGCAAGTGATCTCAGTTTCATCTATATCTAAATTGGGCAATGATTTTGAATTTTAATCAGTTAATCTCATGTAAATTATGGGTGGGCGGCTTAACAATGGTTGCTGTTCAGAACTTTGGGCTTCTAGTCTGTGTTTAGCCAGGTTCACACAATCAGTTATTCTCTGATGTTATTCATGCCCCACTTGCTCACAGACAAATGGCAGATATGAAAATTATGTGAGCTGAAGAAAAGTCAACACTGCTGGGGAAAAAATATAGGTTTCTTTGCTTCATCTTTCTTCCTTTATCCATTAAATGTTATGAAAGTAATATAATATTACCTTGTTTATGCAAAAGGTGGTAAAATGCAGGATATGCATGAGGAAATAGAGATTGTACATAGTTAAAATATATTGGAATTATTGACCATGTTGATGTGGTTAACTGTCTCAGAATACCTGTCTTGAGTTAAAAATTCTTTTTTTTTATTATCAATCAGAATTTCAATCCAATAGATTAATCCATTTTCTTCCCCAAAGGATTTCTGGGTTCTTAGAAATGGACAATTATTTCTGTCAGGTTTCATACCAGTTCACCCAGTCCCTATAATCTCAATTTTTTTGAAATTATGAAATATTTGTATATAACTGATGAACTATATATCAGTCTTTTATAACTGAATGCATTTGTTCTTTTTTTTAAAATGCAAGAATTTTGCTCCTTAGAAGGGATCTGTGGGCCAGAATATATATATATATATATATATATATATATATATATATATATATATATATATATATATGTGTGTGTGTGTGTGTGTGTGTGTGTGTGTGTGGTGTGTGTGTGTTTCTGAGGTTTTCGCAGGTATTTGTATATAGGTCTTTGGTTGTTTGGGTTTTCTCTCCCGCGTAAAATTGGAAGTGTCTTGGCAACGTTTCGACGAAGTCCATTCGTCATCTTCAGGCTGTTGTTTTTAGCTTCTTGCTTTGAGCAGCAAGAAGCTAAAAACACCACCTGAAGAGACGAATGTGACTTCGTCGAAACGTTGCCAAGACACTTCAATTTTACGCGGGAGAAAACCCAACCACCAAAGACATATATATATATATATATATATATATATATATATATATATATATATATATATATATATGTAGGTCTTTGGTTGTTCGGGTTTTTCCCGCGTACAATTGGAAGTGTTCTTGGCAACGTTTCGACGAAGTCACATTCGTCATCTTCAGGCTGGTGTTTTCAGCTTCTTGCTTTGAGCAGCAATGTGTGGTTTTAGCTGTTTCTTCCTTTTAACTGCCAGTGAGGGTATGAACTGATTGGATGGGAGCTTGGCTGTGTTCTGATTGGGTGGAGGTGTGTTCTGAATGGTTAGGGGCTTGGCTGTGCTCTGATTGGCTGGGGGAGTGTTCTGTTTGGTTGTGCTCAGGTTAGTCTGATTGGGCAGAGGGGTTTAAGATTTTGGGGTTAGGGAGTCGTTTGTCAATAAGGGCAGGTTTCCAAATGGCTGGTAGGCGGGAGGTATCATCTCGCTTGTTCATGCTGTGTGGGCGTTTTTCTATCTCGATGGCTTCTCTGATTATTCTGTTATTAAAATGTTCACTTTTGGCAATGGTTCTGGTATTTTTAAAGTCAATTTCATGTCCTGTGGCTTTAAGGTGTTTGGACCAGGGAAGATGTTGGTTCCTCTTTTTTGACTGAGTTCTTATGTTCTTCAATGCGTGCACTTATTCTTCTGTTGGTTTGTCCGATGTATGTGGTGGGACAAGTGGTGCATGGGATTTCGTATACTCCTTGATTTTCTAATTCAATTTTATCTTTGGGGTTTCTAAGGATGGTGGATATTTTTCTGTTTGTGCAGAATGCTGTTTTGATGTTGTGTTTATGGGGATCTTACTGATTCTGTCTGTGGTGCCTTTTATGTATGGGAGGAGGGCTTTGCCATTTTCTTGTTCTTTGTCTTGGATTTTAGTGGGGGTTTCTTTTTGGATTAGGTTTGTAATCTTATTTCTATGGAATCCATTGGATGTTAGTACATTGGTGAGAGTGTGTAGTTCGGGTTTTAGGTGTTGTTCGTCAGCTAAGCGTTTTGTTCTGGAGATGAGTGTCTTGGCTACAGAGTTGATCTGTGCTGGGTGGTGGTGTGAGAGAGCGTGCAGATAGCGGTTTGTGTGTGTTTTCTTCTGGTAGATGGTGTGTCCTAGGGAGCCATTGGATTTCTTGTAGACTAAGACATCCAGGAAGGGAAGTTGGTTGTTAGTTTCTGTTTCCATGGTGAACTGTATTTTGGGGTGTAGGCTGTTGAGGTGTGTGAGGAAGTTGTCCAGTTTTTCTTTCCCATGTGGCCAGATTATGAAGGTGTCGTCTACATATCTGAGCCAGAGTTTGGGTTTGTGATCCGATTTTTCTAGAGCTTGGGTTTCAAAGTGTTCCATGTAGAGGTTGGCAATGACAGGTGAGAGGGGTGATCCCATGGGTGCTCCTTCTGTTTGTTTGTATTTTTGTCCATTATAGATGAAGTATGTGTTGGATAGGCAGTGGTTGGTCAGATCTAAGATGTGTTTGGGGGGGTTATATTTGTTTTGAATAGCTGTCAAGGCTTCTTTGATAGGCACTTGGGTGAAGAGGGATATGACATCGAAGCTCACTAGTAGGTCGCTGGGCTGTAAGCTTTGTTTCTTTATGATCTCTATAAACTGGAATGAGTTTTTTTACGTGTGAGGTAATGGATTCTGCATAGGGCTGTAGTTGTTTGGCGAGAAATTTGGCTAGGTTTGTAGAGGTGAGCCTATGGAGCTGACTATAGGTCTGAGTGGGGTTCCTTCTTTGTGTATCTTGGGGAGACCATAGAGTTTAGGGCATCTGGATGATTTCTCTCTGGGAATGATTCTTTGCTGGATCTCTTCGCTAATGGGGGAGGCTTTTATCTTGGTTCTGGTGGTTTTTTCCAGGTAGGTGGTGGGATCTGTATTTAGGGGTTTGTATGTGGAGTCTTGGAGTAGGTTGGTTAATTTGGTTTGGTAGTCAGATGTGTTCATAACCACCGTGGCGTTGCCCTTGTCTGCTGGTAGGATTATTATGCTGGTGTCTTCTTTCAGGTTACGTAGTGCTGTCTGTTCCTCTTTGGGTAAGTTGCTTTTGGGTGGCTTGCTGGTGCAGAGGATGTTGGTGATTTGGAGTCTGATTTTGTTAGCGTCATCGGGGTTGATTTTGGTCAGGCTGGTTTCAACTCCACATATAATGGTTTCAGTGGGGATGTGTTTGGGAGCGACTGCAAAGTTGAATCCTTTGGAAAGGACATTGGTTTCGGCTTTGGTGAGGATCCTATCTGAGATGTTATGCACTGTTTGTTTCATGTGTGGCTGTGAGGGAGGAGGGGTTTGTTTCTGGCGTTCTTGTAGTCTTCGGAGTTTGTTGGTGTGTGTATCTGTCTTGAGGGTGGTCTGTGTTTCGGCTCTCCAGACGGCAAGTTGTTTGGATTTGTCCCAAAGTGCGGGGTGGATCTTGTTGCTGATTTTGAGGTGGAGTGTGAGGAGATCTTTGTTAATTCGGTCTAGGAGGAATCTTTTTGTGTGAAGTTCATTTCTGATTAGGGCCAATTCTGTTCTTTTCAGGATCCTTTTGGTGGCTGCAGAGTTGGAGTGGAATTTCAGTTGGAAACATGTGGGGATTAGATTTTGATCTCGGCAGTTACGTAGGATGCGAGGTCACATAATGGAAGCTCTTTGGATCTTCAAGTTTTTCATAGTCCTGGTCAGATTTGGTGGATTTCCTCCCCGTAGAGGTCGATATTGGTGTTCTGAGGTTTTCGCGGGTATTTGTAATAGGTCTTTGGTTGTTCGGTTTTTCTCCCGCGTAAAAAATTGGAAGTGTCCTTGGCCACGTTCGACGAAGTCACATTCGTATCTTCAGCAGGCTTGTGTTTTTAGCTCTTGCTTTGAGCATCACTGTGTGGTTTTCGCTGGTTTCGTCCTTTTAACTGCCAGTGAAGGGTATGAACTGATTGGGTGGGAGCTTGGCTGGGTTCTGATTGGGTGGAGGTGTGTTCTGAAGGGTTAGGGGCTTGGCTGTGCTCTGATTGGCTGGGGGAGTGTTCTGTTTGGTTGTGCTCAGGTTAATCTGAGTTGCAGAGGGGTTTAAGATTTTGGGGTTAGGGAGTCGTTTGTCAATAAGGGCAGGTTTCCAAATGGCTGGTAGGCGGGAGGTATCATCTCGCTTGTTCATGCTGTGTGGGCGTTTTTCTATCTCGATGGCTTCTCTGATTATTCTGTTATTAAAATGTTCACTTTTGGCAATGGTTCTGGTATTTTTAAAGTCAATTTCGTGTCCTGTGGCTTTAAGGTGTTGGACCAGGGAAGATGTTGGTTCCTCTTTTTTGACTGAGTTCTTATGTTCTTCAATGCGTGCACTTATTCTTCTGTTGGTTTGTCCGATGTATGTGGTGGGACAAGTGGTGCATGGGATTTCGTATACTCCTTGATTTTCTAATTCAATTTTATCTTTGGGGTTTCTAAGGATGGTGGATATTTTTCTGTTTGTGCAGAATGCTGTTTTGATGTTGTGTTTATGAAGGATCTTACTGATTCTGTCTGTGGTGCCTTTTATGTATGGGAGGAGGGCTTTGCCGTTTTCTTGTTCTTTGTCTTGGATTTTAGTGGGGGTTTCTTTTTGGATTAGGTTTGTAATCTTATTTCTATGGAATCCATTGGATGTTAGTACATTGGTGAGAGTGTGTAGTTCGGTTTTAGGTGTTGTTCGTCAGCTAAGCGTTTGTTCTGGAGATGAGTGTCTTGGCTACAGAGTTGATCTGTGCTGGGTGGTGGTGTGAGAGAGCGTGCAGATAGCGGTTTGTGTGTGTTTTCTTCTGGTAGATGGTGTGTCCTAGGGAGCCATTGGATTTCTTGTAGACTAAGACATCCAGGAAGGGAAGTTGGTTGTTAGCTTCTGTTTCCATGGTGAACTGTATTTTGGGGTGTAGGCTGTTGAGGTGTGTGAGGAAGTTGTCCAGTTTTTCTTTCCCATGTGGCCAGATTATGAAGGTGTCGTCTAAATATCTGAGCCAGAGTTTGGGTTTGTGATCAGATTTTTCTAGAGCTTGGGTTTCAAAGTGTTCCATGTAGAGGTTGGCAATGACAGGTGAGAGGGGTGATCCCATGGGTGCTCCTTCTGTTTGTTTGTATTTTTGTCCGTTATAGATGAAGTATGTGTTGGATAGGCAGTGGTTGGTCAGATCTAAGATGTGTTTTGGGGGGTTATATTTGTTTTGAATAGCTGTCAAGGCTTCTTTGATAGGCACTTGGGTGAAGAGGGATATGACATCGAAGCTCACTAGTAGGTCTCTGGGCTGTAAGCTTTGTTTCTTTATGATCTCTATAAACTGGAATGAGTTTTTTACGTGTGAGGTGATGGATTCTGCATAGGGCTGTAGTTGGTTGGCGAGAAATTTGGCTAGGTTTTGTAGAGGTGAGCCTATGGAGCTGACTATAGGTCTGAGTGGGGTTCCTTCCTTGTGTATCTTGGGGAGACCATAGAGTTTAGGGCATCTGGATGATTTCTCTCTGGGAATGATTCTTTGCTGGATCTCTTCGCTAATGGGGGAGGCTTTTATCTTGGTTCTGGTGTTTTTTTCCAGGTAGGTGGTGGGATCTGTATTTAGGGGTTTGTATGTGGAGTCTTGGAGTAGGTTGGTTAATTTGGTTTGGTAGTCAGATGTGTTCATAACCACCGTGGCGTTGCCCTTGTCTGCTGGTAGGATTATTATGCTGGTGTCTTCCTTCAGGTTACGTAGTGCTGTCTGTTCCTCTTTGGGTAAGTTGCTTTTGGGTGGCTTGCTGGTGCAGAGGATGTTGGTGATTTTGAGTCTGATTTTGTTAGCGTCATCGGGTTTGATTTTGGTCAGGCTGGTTTCAACTTCACATATAATGGTTTCAGTGGGGATGTGTTTGGGAGCGACTGCAAAGTTGAATCCTTTGGAAAGGACATTGGTTTCGGCTTTGGGGTGAGGATCCTATCTGAGATGTTTATGCACTGTTTTGTTTCATGTGTGGCTGTGGGGAGGAGGGGTTTGTTTCTGGCGTTCTTGTTAGTCCCTTCGAGTTTTGTTGGTGTGTGTATCTGTCTTGAGGGTGGTCTGTGTTTCGGCTCTCCAGACGGCGAGTTTGTTTGGATTTGTCCAAAGTGCGGGGTGCTCTTGTTGCTGAGTTGAGGTTGGAGTGTGAGGGATTCTTTGTTAATCGGATCTGGCGGAATCTTTTTGTGTGAAGTTCATTTTCTGATTAGGGCCCAATTCTGTTTCTTTCAGGATCCGTTTGTGGCTGCAGAGTTGGAGTGGAATTTCAGTTGGAAACATTGGGGAATTATAGATTTTGATCTCGGCATTACGTTAGGATCGGGTCACATAAAATGGAAGCTCTTTGGACTTCAAGTTTTTCATAGGTCCTGGTCAGATGGTGGATTTCCTCCCCGTAGAGGGTCGATATTTGTTTTCTGAGGTTTTCGCGGGTATTTGTATATAGGTCTTTGGTTGTTCGGGTTTTCTCCCGCGTAAAATTGGAAGTGTCTTGGCAACGTTTCGACGAAGTCACATTCGTCATCTTCAGGCTGGTGCTTTTAGCTTCTTGCTTTGAGCAGCAATGTGTGGTTTTAGCTGTTTCTTCCTTTTAACTGCCAGTGAGGGTATGAACTGATTGGATGGGAGCTTGGCTGTGTTCTGATTGGGTGGAGGTGTGTTCTGAATGGTTAGGGGCTTGGCTGTGCTCTGATTGGCTGGGGTAGTGTTCTGTTTGGTTGTGCTCAGGTTAGTCTGAGTTGCAGAGGGGTTTAAGATTTTGGGGTTAGGGAGTCGTTTGTCAATAAGGGCAGGTTTCCAAATGGCTGGTATGCTGGAGGTATCATCTCGCTTGTTCATGCTGTGTGGCCGTTTTTTCTATCTCGATGGCTTCTCTGATTATTCTGTTATTAAAATGTTCACTTTGGCAATGTTCTGGTATTTTTTAAAGTCAATTTTTTTTTTTTTTGTCGTGTCCTGTGGCCTTTAAGGTGTTGGACCCTGGAAGATGTTGGGTTCCTCTTTTTTGACTGAGTTTCTTATGTTCTTCAATGCGTGGCACTTATTTCTTCTGTTGGTTTGTCCCGATGTATGTGGGGGACATGGTGCATGTGGGATTTCGGTATACTCCTTGATTTTCTAATTCAATTTTATCTTTGTGGTTTCTAAGGATGGTGGATATTTTTCTGTTTGTGCAGAATGCTGTTTTGATGTTGTGTTTATGGAGGATCTTACTGATTCTGTCTGTGGTGCCTTTTATGTATGGGAGGAGGGCTTTGCCGTTTTCTTGTTCTTTGTCTTGGATTTTGGTGGGGGTTTCTTTTTGGATTAGGTTTGTAATCTTATTTCTATGGAATCCATTGGATGTTATTACATTGGTGAGAGTGTGTAGTTCGGGTTTTAGGTGTTGTTCGTCAGCTAAGCGTTTTGTTCTGGAGATGAGTGTCTTGGCTACGGAGTTGATCTGGGTGGTGGTGTGAGAGAGCATGCAGATAGCGGTTTGTGTGTGTTTTCTTCTGGTAGATGGTGTGTCCTAGGGAGCCATTGGATTTCTTGTAGACTAAGACATCCAGGAAGGGAAGTTGGTTGTTAGCTTCTGTTTCATGGTGAACTGTATTTTGGGGTGTAGGCTGTTGAGGTGTGTGAGGAAGTTGTCCAGTTTTTCTTTCCCATGTGGCCAGATTATGAAGGTGTCGTCTACGTATCTGAGCCAGAGTTTGGGTTTGTGGTCCGATTTTTCTAGAGCTTGGGTTTCAAAGTGTTCCATGTAGAGGTTGGCAATGACAGGTGAGATGGGTGATCCCATGGGTGCTCCTTCTGTTTGTTTGTATTTTTGTCCATTATAGATGAAGTATGTGTTGGATAGGCAGTGGTTGGTCAGATCTAAGATGTGTTTGGGGGGGTTATATTTGTTTTGAATAGCTGTCAAGGCTTCTTTGATAGGCACTTGGGTGAAGAGGGATATGACATCGAAGCTCACTAGTAGGTCGCTGGGCTGTAAGCTTTGTTTCTTTATGATCTCTATAAACTGGAATGATTTTTTTACGTGTGAGGTGATGGATTCTGCATAGGGCTGTAGTTGTTTGGCGAGAAATTTGGCTAGGTTTTGTAGAGGTGAGCCTATGGAGCTGACTATGGGTCTGAGTGGGGTTCCTTCTTTGTGTATCTTGGGAGACCATAGAGTTTGGGGCATCTGGATGATTTCTCTCTGGGAATGATTCTTTGCTGGATCTCTTCGCTAATGGGGGAGGCTTTTATCTTGGTTCGGGTGGTTTTTTCCAGGTAGGTGGTGGGATCTGTATTTAGGGGTTTGTATGTGGAGTCTTGGAGTAGGTTGGTTAATTTGGTTTGGTAGTCAGATGTGTTCATACCCACCGTGGCGTTGCCCTTGTCTGCTGGTAGGATTATTATGCTGGTGTCTTCTTTCAGGTTACGTAGTGCTGTCTGTTCCTCTTTGGGTAAGTTGCTTTTGGGTGGCTTGCTGGTACAGAGGATGTTGGTGATTTCGAGTCTGATTCTGTTAGCGTCGTAGGGGTTGATTTTGGTCAGGCTTGTTTCAACTCCACATATAATGGTTTCAGTGGGGATGTGTTTGGGAGTGACTGCAAAGTTGAATCCTTTGGAAAGGACATTGGTTTCGGCTTTGGTGAGGATCCTATCTGAGATGTTATGCACTGTTTGTTTCATGTGTGCTGTGAGGGAGAGGGGTTTTTGTTTCCTGGCGTTCCTGGTAGTCCCTTCGGAGTTTGTTGGTGTGTGTATCTGTCTTGAGGGTGGTCTGTGTTTCGGCTCTCCAACGGCGAGTTGTTTGGATTTGTCCCAAAGTACGGGGTGGATCTTGTTGCTGAGTTTGAGGTGGAGTGTGAGGAGATCTTTGTTAATTCGGTCTAGGAGGAATCTTTTTGTGTGAAGTTCATTTCTGATTAGGGCCAATTCTGTTCTTTTCAGGATCCGTTTGGTGGCTGCAGAGTTGGAGTGGATTTTCAGTTGGAAACATGTGGGGATTAGATTTTGATCTCGGCAGTTACGTAGGAATGCGAGGTCACATAAAATGGAAGCTCTTTGGACTTCAAGTTTTTCATAGGTCCTGGTCAGATGGTGGATTTCCTCCCCGTAGAGGTTCGATATTTGTTTTCTGAGGTTTTCGCGTGTATTTGTATATAGGTCTTTGGTTGTTCGGGTTTTCTCCCGCGTAAAATTGGAAGTGTCTTGGCAACGTTTCGACGAAGTCACATTCGTCATCTTCAGGCTGGTGTTTTTAGCTTCTTGCTTTGAGCAGCAATGTGTGGTTTTAGCTGTTTCTTCCTTTTAACTGCCAGTGATGGTATGAACTGATTGGATGGGAGCTTGGCTGTGTTCTGATTGGTGAGGTGTGTTCCTGAATGGTTTTAAGGGCTTGGCCCTGTGCTCTGATTGGCTGGGGGGAATGTTCCTGTTTTGGTTGTGCATCAGGTTAATCTGAGTTTCCGAGGGGTTTAAACACACACAAACCGCTATCTGCACGCTCTCTCACACCACCACCCAGCACAGATCACCTCTGTAGCCAAGACACTCATCTCCAGAACAAAACGCTTAGCTGACGAACAACACCTAAAACCCGAACTACACACTCTCACCAATGTACTAACATCCAATGGATTCCATAGAAATAAGATTACAAACCTAATCCAAAAGAAACCCCCACTAAAATCCAAGACAAAGAACAAGAAAACGGCAAAGCCCTCCTCCCATACATAAAAGGCACCACAGACAGAATCAGTAAGATCCTTCCTAAACACAACATCAAAACAGCATTCTGCACAAACAGAAAAATATCCACCATCCTTAGAAACCCCAAAGATAAAATTGAATTAGAAAATCAAGGAGTATATGAAATCCCATGCACCACTTGTCCCACCACATACATCGGACAAACCAACAGAAGAATAAGTGCACGCATTGAAGAACATAAGAACTCAGTCCAAAAAGAGGAACCAACATCTTCCCTGGTCCAACACCTTAAAGCCACAGGACATGAAATTGACTTTAAAAATACCAGAACCATTGCCAAAAGTGAACATTTTAATAACAGAATAATCAGAGAAGCCAGCGAGATAGAAAAACGCCCACACAGCATGAACAAGCGAGATGATACCTCCCGCCTACCAGCCATTTGGAAACCTGCCCTTATTGACAAACGACTCCCTAACCCCAAAATCTTAAAACCCTCTGCAACTCAGATTAACCTGAGCACAACCAAACAGAACACTCCCCCAGCCAATCAGAGCACAGCCAAGCCCCTAACCATTCAGAACACACCTCCACCCAATCAGAACACAGCCAAGCTCCCATCCAATCAGTTCATACCCTCACTGGCAGTTAAAAGGAAGAAACAGCTAAAACCACACATTGCTGCTCAAAGCAAGAAGCTAAAAACACCAGCCTGAAGATGACGAATGTGACTTCGTCGAAACGTTGCCAATACACTTCCAATTTTACGCGGGAGAAAACCCGAACAACCAAAGACCTATATACAAATACCCGCGAAAACCTCAGAAAACAAATATCGAACCTCTACGGGGAGGAAATCCACCATCTGACCAGGACCTATGAAAAACTTGAAGTCCAAAGAGCTTCCATTTTATGTGACCTCGCATTCCTACGTAACTGCCGAGATCAAAATCTAATCCCCACATGTTTCCAAATGAAATTCCACTCCAACTCTGCAGCCACCAAACGGATCCTGAAAAGAACAGAATTGGCCCTAATCAGAAATGAACTTCACACAAAAAGATTCCTCCTAGACCGAATTAACAAAGATCTCCTCACACTCCACCTCAAACTCAGCAACAAGATCCACCCCGCACTTTGGGACAAATCCACACAACTCGCCGTCTGGAGAGCCGAAACACAGACCACCCTCAAGACAGATACACACACCAACAAACTCCGAAGACTACAATAACGCCAGAAACAAACCCCTCCTCCCTCACAGCCACACATGAAACAAACAGTGCATAACATCTCAGATAGGATCCTCACCAAAGCCGAAACCAATGTCTTTTCCAAAGGATTCAACTTTGCAGTCGCTCCCAAACACATCCCCACTGAAACCATTATATGTGGAGTTGAAACCAGCCTGACCAAAATCAACCCCGATGACGCTAACCAAATCAGACTCAAAATCACCAACATCCTCTGCACCAGCAAGCCACCCAAAAGCAACTTACCCAAAGAGGAACAGACAGCACTACGTAACCTGAAAGAAGACACAAGCATAATAATCCTACCAGCAGACAAGG